>NC_060278.1:21420996-21579725 GCF_021613505.1 Equus quagga
TCCCCTTGTTTGTACCATCTTATCTCTATCTTCCTATTTCTAGCCTCCCTTCCCCAACCCTGAACATCCCATTCAACTTTGAGTTATTCCCCCCGTGTACAAATGTCTACTCTGCAGAAAAGCCAGAAAACAAGATCTGCTATCATAACCCTAACCCATGAACCTTCAATGGTTAATGCCCCCGGATTCAGGGCTAACCCCCTCAGCCTGATCATCAAAGCCACAATTCTACCATCCTAATTTTTCCCTGTCCTCTCCTTCTTGGCCCAGCTCTAATGTCACATTCTCCAAGAGATGTTCCGACACGCCTGAAAGAAAGAACAGGTCTGTCCTCTGCTCCCAAAAGGCTTGTGGGCCTCTGTGATTGACTCATATTCCACATTGATCCTGTCTCCTTTGCTGGATCCGAAATTTCTCAGGGCAGGGACAACACCTTGTTCATCTCTATATTCCCAGCTGTGCCTAGCACAGTAGGAACTTAAATGTTCACTAAAGCTCTTCAAATCCTCTGAATCTTTACAGAAAACACCCAATGAACCATTTTGGAAGGCAGGAATCGACCAAACTCAACCTGTTTAGTCCAGTAGACAAGAGCATAGACATCTTTTTTTCACACACACTTCCTTTAAGTAAGTTGTACAAAATAAACTATTTTAAATATACTCAGAATTAGGTTTGTTAATAAAGCTATGGCGAGTCATTAATTTATAATCTCCAGGTTCAAGGTCTGAGAGGGCCTGAGAAGTCATTTATCCTGCCCCACATATTACGGACCAGGAAACCAGGTTGCAGAAAGGTCAAGTGGTGAACTCTGTGGTTACACTGCTCTCGGGTGATGAAACCTGAGTTGAGAGCTGTGCTTTTTGCCTCTGCCAGGCTCTATTAACCTTTTAATTTTAGGAAACAAAATGTAGTGTGCAAACATCGAAGAGAGAAGGATCTGAGGACTGACACGTTTGCAAACACAGTGCTAGCTCAGCGCTGAGGGCACCGCGGGAGCCAGACAGTCCACAGACACCACGGAACGAACAGATGAACATCCAGGGCCTCAGGATCAATAACTAAAACAGGCAGAAGAGTAAATATTCCAAAGCACTAGCCAGACAACTAGTCTCCTGGGAGGGGCAGCAGAAACCTGAAAGAGAAACCAGGGGAAAAAAAAACAAACCCAAAACAACACAATGAAGGTTTGAGAAGGAAAATAATATACAAACCAAGCCCTATAATAATAACTACACTTAGTCGCATGCTAGATTTTGGTGATAGAAAAGCTACTACGAAAGAGAATCAAGTCCCCAAACAGATACTTCTCCAAAGAAGATCGACAAGTGGCCAATATGCACATTAAAAGATGCTCAACAAGGTTAGTCATTAAAGAAAGGCAAATCAAGACCACAATGAGATACCACTTCATGCCCACAAGGATGGCAATTTTTAAAAAAACCATGGAAAACAAGTACTGGTGAGGATGTGGAGAAACTGGACCTCGCTGAAACTATACATTGCTGGTTGGAATGTAAAATGATACAGCTACCATGGAAGACAGTTTGGTGAATACTCAACAGAATTGTAAATTACTCAGGAATTCCACTCATAGGTATAGACCCAAAAGAACTGAAAACAAGTATTCAGACAACAACCTTACACAAATGTTCATAGCAGCACTACTCACAAGAGCCAAAAGGTTGAAACAACCCAAATGTGCAAGAACTGAAGAATGGATAAATACACTGTGGCACATCCTTACAATGGACTATTATTCGGCCATAAAAAGGAATGAGGCACTGATACATGCTAGAGAACATGGCAGAATCCTGAAAGCATTGTTAAGTGAAAGAAGCCAGACACAAAAGGCCACATATTGTATGATTCCATTTATATGAATTATCCAGAACAGGTAAATCCATAAGAAAGAAAGCAGACAGCTTAGTGCTTGCCAGGGGCTGGGGTGGGAGGAAATGGGCAGTGACTGCTAATGAGGATAGAGTTTCCTTTTCGGGTGTTGAAAAAGTTCTGGAACTAGACAGTGGTGATGGCTACACCACACTGTGAATGTACTTTTTCTTACACTTTAAATATGTGCAGTTTATTGAATGTCAATTATACCTCAAGAAAGATATTTAAAAGAAAATAAAAAGGATGGAAAAAGATACATCAAGCAAATATTCACAACAGCAACACCGAAAAGATCACTTCTGGCTACCTTATATCAGGCAAAATAGACTTTAACACAAAGATCCTCATTAGTGATAAAGGTAACTATGTAATGATAAAGTTCAATTCCTATTAGACGCTGTATTTCTAACAATATAAACTTACGAATGCATACCGTTAGATGTAAAAATAGAAAGTTGTATGCACAAATAGTCGCAGAATATTTTTTAGCTCAAAAATACAAGGAGATATTGACAAATCCCTCATTATAGTGGGATTTGTCAATATACCTCTCTCAATTACTGACATGTTAAGTAGACACAAAGTCAGTGAGGAATAATGCAATGAATAAGGTTCATTTAACGGACACCTGTAGACCTCTACAGAAAAAAAAACTGAACCATTCTTCTCAATCACATATATTGTGAATGGACTTAATGCCATTGATTTGTACACTTTAAAATGATAAATTTAATGTTCTATGTATTTCACTACAATAAAAAAATAAAGAGAATTACGTGTCCCCAGAGCTGGGGCCTTTGGAAATGTCCAATTTGAAGACGTGTATTCACAAAGAGCTGTCACAGCCCTCTGCAATAAGGCGGGATGTTCTGCCCCACACATTCCTTCACCACAATCCGGACTGCACGGATTATAAACCCAGCACCTACTTTCTCAAAACAGGTTTCACGACTGATGCTGTGAGTCCAGAAGGGGAACCACGGCATCACTGGCAGGTGCGCCTGTCCCTGTGATTCCACCATCTTGACCCCACCGTGTCAATTCGAACACCGTTCAACCATGACCAGCAGACTGGCTCAGAGATCCCCGAGGGGAACGCTGCAGTTTCTCAGAGGTCCAGGTGCCTAGCCCATCTCCTTAGAGCACACGGGCAGGCAGCTAGGCAGCCGCCACCACCACCAGACAGGCCAATGGAAACGGAAACGAGATGCTGCCCTTCACCAGCCAAGCGACAAGCTCAAGTTCTAGGATGCTCCTAGGATTCCCCAGCACCTCTCCCTGAATGGCCTCCATGCCACTGGCGGCTGTCCCACAACCATGCAGATAAGATGCGCCTGAACTCTGTGTTCCAGAGGATCCCCTGTTGTGAGCTCTTCTCCACCCAAGCCTTTCACGGCTCTCCCTTCAGGTCTCTAGTTCTTGCTGTTATCTGAGATGATCTTCAGAATCAACACAGGGTGCCATCTACGCGCTCCTCAGGTGTCTGAGAACTTTGGAACCAGGGCCAGGAGTACGTTCGTCTCCTTATGAAGGCTTACTTGATCTGGTTTTAATCAGTTCGGGCAGCATGGCGCTTATCTAGATATGTTTGTGTGCCCAATGACTGGCTCCGTGCTCAGCCCCCTGGAGGTGGTCAGTCTGCAAATATTGCTGAATGAATTAATAAACACGCAGGACCTGCACCCAAACAGGCAAATCCCCCTGCCACAAAGGGGGACTCACTCACTCGGGACATCACCGAGTCAAACACACTCAAATTTTCTTAAAAGCATTTCTCCTCTTTCCAACCTTCTCTAAACGATCCCTCTTATTGTGCCCTTCTGATTTCTAGTGATGGAGAAAATGGGTTACTTTTACAGTCTCAGCATCCACAGTTTTCAAAGAAAAGCTCATTCGAAGTGCAAGGAATCTATCCACTCACTTTCAAATGGCTAGTACTGGTCTGGGCAAGAAAATACACAAGATTCCATACATACACTGTCAAAGCTGGCAAGAGAGATTCCAGACAACGTCCATCCTTCCCACCCAATCCCAAGTAAATAGGGCATTTGTTTGTATTTCCACATTGGCCTCAGGAACGAAAATACCTCCTCCACCTAGAAAAACAATCTGCTACATTCAGACACAGAACTTGGAGGGCAAACTTTTTAGTGCACCCGAGAACACTAAGAAGGGAGTGCTTAAAAAAAAATTAAGGAGAAAAGTATCTTTAATAAACACTTCTCCTGGGAACACTTTCCTCAAGTTTACACTTATACCTGCTTTGGTGTTTCTCTAACTTTCAGAAATACAGATTAAAAAAAATGGTTCTCCATTAAAATTGGAGCCAGAAGGAACCTTCCTTCTACGGTCTCCAGCAACAGACCTGAACGTTTTACTCTGTTTAGGAGGGAAAAGACACACAAAAAAATCATTTTCCTTTACTCGCTTGAAGTTTTCTGCTCTGCACCAACTAGGTCCTGGCAAAGAGTTAAAAGTTTTCTGAGGTTAGTTCCTGCGGTTTACAAAAAAAAAAAAAAAAAAAAAAAAAGCTAGATGCTTAAATTTAGACTCGGTAAAACAATACTGGGAAACTTTCAAAGCCTTGGAGAAATACTGAAGTTTATTTTATTGCCTTTTGTTAAATTGCATCACATCGGCCACATTTTCTGCTCTTTCTTTAATCCCTCCCGCCCCGGCCACCCCGGAGATCCACACGTTCCCTCGTGGTTCAGTTACCTGCTGGGGTTTGGGGTTGGGGAGCGGGGGTGGGGACAAAAATCTACTGGTCACTTTTCGCAAGACCCAAGGGTAACAGGTGGCTTTGGTCACCTCTTGCCAATATTCGGCTCCCACCCTCCTCTCCACGGCGGGAGGGATAGAGCTCCGGGAATTCGGGGGCCGCGGTGGCAAGTGGGGCGACGAGTCCCTGGCACGGATCGGGGAAGGGCGGCGGGGACAGGGCAAGGGGTGTTAGGGACAACCCGGGCCGCTCCGCGCCCAAAGATCAACAGGCTCCCCGGACCACCGTGCGCACCCGGACAGGACCACCTCGGAACCGGAAAACGCCGCCTTCTCCCACCGCCCCCGCCCCGGGGAGCACGCGACCCCCTGAAATATCAAAGGCGGCACCGGGTCGACGACGGTCCGTCGGATTGCCCCAGAATCTTTCCTAACTTCCAGGAGCCGGGGCGAGCGATGTGTCGGAGAAGGAGCGCGCCAAGAAGACATCCACGCACAGGGGCCACCGGCGGGCAGGGGGCGTGGGACGTGCGGACAGCGGGCACCAGGGGAGGGGGACCCTGCTCCACCTTGGGCTCGCCCCACCCGAGCCCGAGCCTCCCCACCGACTCCACACGCCACCGCGCTCCCCGCCGTGCCACGGCGCCTCCCGCCGCCCTAAGCCTGCCCCAAAGTCCCCACTCACCCCGCAGGAGTTCCCTCCCGGGGCACCGCAGGCGCCCACCCGGACCGCGACCTGGAGCCCTCGCGCCGCCTGCCAGCCCGTCAGCGCCTCGCGCCTCGCAGACTGTCCCAGGCCGCGCGCTCCCGCCGCGCGCTCCCTGCCCCTGCGGCGCGCGCTCCTCTCCTCCCCACCCCCTTGGCGCGCGCTCCCCACATCCCCCCCCCCCCCGCCCCCCCCCTTGGCGCGCTCCCCCGCCGGGTCTTGGTCCCCCAGACACACACAGCGCGCGCCAGGGACACTTAAAGGGACAGGCCCGCGCGCCGGAGCTGCCCCGCGGCCGCCGCTCCCCGGGGTCCTCGGTCTCAGTGCGCGGTTTGAATTGGGGACCATCTGAGTGAAACCCCAGCCCCCTCCGAGGGACACACGCGGAGAAAAAACAGGGATTTGCCTTAGGAGCTCTGAATGAGATGGGACTTCCCCCCCTCCTCTCGTCTGCTTTGAGAGGTTATTTTATGTTTAATGACGATAATAATAACCACTGTGTGTCGGATACGCGTTACCTTCGGACACGGCGTCACACATGAGCACATTATTTCATCTAATCCTTACAACAGTCTTCTGATTTCTTATCCCCATTTCACAGAGGAGGAACAGTGAGGCTCAGAGAGGAGAAGCAGCTGGTCCAAGAGTTTTGGACCCCATCGCTTGGTGCTATTGACGTCTTTCTCCCTGTGGAAATACCCACTGAAGTTAATAGCTGGCTGTGGAGGGCTTTTGTAAGTTGGTGGAAATTAATATTATCAGTGTTTCCAAGGGGTGGAACAACTCTAAGGAGGGAGAAAGCAAGTTAGGGTGTTTTATTAATTGTAGGGCTTGTTATATACGCAAATGGCAGACGTTATGACAACCTCTGTTCCAAAACGCTGTGTGTTTATCCCCATTTTACAGAAAACTGAGGAAGGAAGTGGCTGGTTGCACAGAATGGCTGAGTCACTGGCAGCACTAAGGGCTGGGCCCAATTCCTTGGTCCTTAGATCATTTCTGATTAAAGGGGAGAAAACTTTTCCCCTAATAACACACTGGCCTCATCTAATTCCCTGCATCTTTAATTAATGTTTACAAAGCACTTTAATCTACCCAACATGCTAGTTAATTAGGCGAGTATTATTATCCCCTTTCTGAACCAAATCCGGGAGAGAATCAATTCTGTCAGTCCTTAATCCTTGATGAATAATGGGCCTCAGGTTCTTTCTTTTTCCTCTTAAATTTTGTTCCATATTGTGTTAAATACAAATGTGTTTGTCATGAATGGCTTATAAAAGTTAAATAATATCAAGCACCTACGGGTGAGAGGTCATATAGGCAAACCCTGCCGCTAAGGAACTCAGATCAAGAAAAAAAAAAGACATTTTAATAAATGCTTCCCAGAATTTTTTTCTTTTTGTTATTGTTCTTTTTGCTTGGGTAAGCTTTATGATGTATAAACATGTGTTTAGCTTAGTTTTTTTTTAGTTTACTTAAAAAATTTTAATATACACATTATCTTTTGTGTAAAAATTTAATTTTAGGGGCTGGCCCCGTGGCCTAGTGGTTAAGTTCATCTGCTCTGCTTTGGCAGCCAGGGTTCGGATCCCCAGTGCGGACCTACTCCACCGTCAGCCATGCTGTGGTGGCGACCCACGTATAAAATAGAGGAAGATTGGCATAAATGTTAGCTCAGGGTGAATCTTCCTTAGCAAAAAAAAAAAGAAAAATTAATTTTACACAGTATCTTTTCTTACAGATGAAGAGGAGAGAAGGAAGAAATTGAAGGATGGTGGGATTAGGAAGGAAGGAGGTGGAAAGAAAAGGCAAAAAAAAAAAAAAAAGAAAAGGAGCAGGAAATGAACAGGGGAGAAAATGAGACTTGAGGTTTCAACCAAGAAGTAGCCAGGGAGACGAGATGAGCCCCTGCTGGCACACGCCAGATCTTTGTGGGAACTACAAAGGTGGCCCTTGCTCTGGTCTGGTGCAGACCTAGCCAGGGTCCCAGTATGACTCCCTCAGCATAGGCTAGCTCCAGTCCTCACGGCACCCCTGTCTGGGCACCTTTGTGCCAACTGAACTTATGCGAAGGGACAAAAAAGTGAGAAGAAGCATCTGAAGGGTCTTTGTCTGTGCTATTGTCGCTACTTGAAAAATCCATGAAATTTACACAATTTTACTTTATATTCCCTGGACTTTTTAATAAATGTCTTCCGAGGCTGGTCTTTGCTAAGAAAATGCTGATAATACTTGACCCCCAAATATTATTGAGACAATTATTCTTGTGAACTTTATGTCAATTAAAAATTTTAAAGTAAACTAAAAAAATTAAGCTAAATGTATGTTTTTATTTTATAGAAAGGATTAGGGTATGAAATCGACTTGAGAAACTGCAATATCTGTGGTGGCCCCTAGAGGGAGCAGACAGGAGAGAGAAAGAATGGTTAGTAAGTAAATCCATGTTCACTTAGAGCTTTTCAGAGCTAAAAATTATAGCTTTTTAGAGCTGAAAGGGGAGATGTCAAAAGAAATGATTTTGCTTTATGCTTCTTCTGCTTAGGAGATGTGTAACCTTGAGCAATTTATTCTTTTTGAGACTCATTTCCTTATCTGTACAATGAGGCTACTAACACTTAGCCTTAGAGGATAAAACCAAATTATTTTAACGTTTCTGTGAATAACGAGCAGATGAGAAGCATTAAGAAAATTATGAAAATGAAGAAAAATATGGCAAATTGCCCATTTATTATTGGAACATAGAATAGAGTCATAATAATTAAAAGTATCATAGAACAATAATAGATATTGAATGATACAGCTAATAGAATGGAATAGAGAACCCAGAAAAAGATAGTATTGATATAGCGTAGACTTTAATATGTGATAAAAGAGTCATCTAAAATAAATGAAAAGGAGATGGATTCTCAGGAAGGGGGCTTGAGAAAACTAGTGATTTGAAAAAATAATCAAGTTAAGCCCTTACCTTTCATTATATGCTAAAAGAAAGTTCAGCTACACTAAAGAAGTTTAAAAGTGGGAGAAAATTTAAGTAAATATTCCTGGGATTTCAAGATGGGGGAAGAAAAGAAATGAAAAAATCATAAAGAAGATGAGCATTAGACTAGATTACATAAATATTTTCAGATTCTCACAACTAAAAATATTGTGAACAAAATGTGAAAAGAAAAAATACTCTACAGAACTATGCATAACAAATCTGACAGTTAATTTTATCCTCAGTACAAAAGTACACTCAAATTGATAAGAAAACTCTAATAACTCAGTGGGAAAGTTTTCCTCAAAAAGAAAATAAAAATAGTAATTAGCTCAGTGTGTGTGTAATTTTATGTTAAAGTGTTTCGACTACCTAGGAATTTGAAAGATAAAAATTTAAAATAATATACAATTTTGCACCTGTTAACTTAGAAAATATTTTCTTAAATTCTAATATTCAATACTGGCAGGCGTGCAATGAAATGGGCAATTTTATATACTATTAGTGGCACATAAGTTTCTATAACTTTATTGGAAAGCAATTTTATGAAATATTTCAAGGGCCTTAAAATATTTATACACCTTTATCCTATAATTTCATATTTAGGGATTCTGCAGAAATACTCAGAAATGAGCACAAAGATTTGTACATAAAAATATACACTGTCTCCTTTTTTATAATGTCAGAAAGTTAGAAACCACCAAAAGATCCAAAATTAGGGGCAAGTTTAAATAAAGTATTATGCAGCTATTAAAAATGAAGAATTTTTCATGAATACAAGAAAATACCCAAATATATGGATAAGAGGGAGGAAAAGAACATTACAAAATTGTTTATAGATTATTATTTCAGCTATGGAAATTGCATGTATATAGGGAAAAACTAGAAGGAAATATATCAAAAGGATGGCAATTAATGTTTCTGGTTCTGATTATGTGATTCTTATTTATAGTATTGTATATGTTCCAAATTGTCTGATATGACTCTACATTATTTTATAAATCAATGCAAACTAATAAATATTCGTTTTTTTAAAGATTTTATTTTTCCCCCAAAGCCCCCCAGTACATAGTTGTATATTTTTAGTTGTGAGTCCTTCTAGTTGTAGCATGTGGGACGCCGCCTCAACATGGCCTGATGACCCAGGATCCGAACCAATGAAACCCTGGGCTGCTGAAGCGGAGCGCGCGAACTTAACCACTCGGCCATGGGGCCGGCCTCTAAATATTCTTTTTATATGAGACAATAAGTGCCAGTGTGCACAGTATAGAGTCTGACATATCAAACATTCAATAAACAACTGATGGATGATGGAAGGAAGGAAGAGGAGATTGACGCTCTTCAAGGATGATTTGCTAGTGAAATTTCTTGATTAAAAAAAAGAAATAATTATTCTACTTCTAGAGATGAGGAAATTAAGACCTGGAGATTTTGGGGTGACAAGTTTAAAGAAAAACTCTAAAAAGATGTTATGAAATGGTTCCGTATTTCCCAAAAGCAAGTAGATGAAGTGTCCATATTCCAGGTCAGTGTTTTGAAGGAGAAATGAATACGGAAGAAAGCGGTAAAGAAGTTATATCTAAATTTAATGAGAAGAGTTCTGAAAGAGAAGCTGGTCCCTGGTGACAGGTGCTCCTCCTGCAAGCTTTGGGACTGCCAAGTGACTGAGGCCCACACAGGAGAGAGAATGCATGGCCCCATCCCTTCTTCATCCTGGAGTTATCTGTGGTCTCCCATGTGCCTGCCCAGTGTTCCTGTGGGTAAGCTCTGGGCGATGCCACAGTGGACAGCATAGACAAGGCCCTGTCCACATGGAATTTACAGTCCAGTGGGGTTTGTGGGGGATACAGACAAGACTCAGAGGGTAACCTAGTTAATCTCTAACAACCATTAATCCCCAGAGAGAATATAAGTGCTTCTGCAAATAAAAACAACAGTGTGATGAACCACATTGCCCCAGAGATGAGCCTGAGGAGTAATTGGTGGTTAAACTTTGGCTGAGGACAACTGGTGTTGCTTCGGCTGATCTTGGCTAGTTTTCGGTTTACCGATGGAGTATGCAAAGCCCACAGGGTGCTGGGAATGGCTTGGGGACTGCAGTGTTTGGGGAGACAGGGGGTCAGGCAGCTGCTGAGGGGAGAGAGACTCCAAGGAGAGCCTTGGGTAGCGTCCTGCGCAAGCATCTTTAACCTTCTCATCTTCCCACCAAACCTTTGTTCTCACCTCCATCCTTCCTAAGAGCTTTTGGAGTGAACTTTATTTTCGGGAGATTTGAATCTGGGCTGAAAGTGGCCTCAGGTGAGTGTTAGGGAAGAGCCGGAACCCAATGAGACCCAGTCCCGTCTGTGTGACAGACATAGCAGGTGGTACATTTGGAAGGCAGATGAGTAGAGCGAGTGGAGTGATGAACATTTGTCGTTTGTTACCTCTCTGCTCAGCTGAATTCTTGTGAACCCATTTTAGTTTCATTTCTGATTTCCTTATACCACATTTCTAAATTTGAGGGCTGATGTTTTCCTATACAATTCCGTTGTGACCCAAGACATCATTTCCTCTTCGATGTGGCCCTGAACTCGAGGATGGTAATTTCCTGGATTTTGAGTGAGCTCTTTACCTAGTGCTGACATCAGAGAGTGAGGCTAGAGGAATCACCAAGCAGGACAGTTGACCACTGAGGAGGGCAGGAAGTCCAGGTCTACCCCCCAGCTTTACACACCCAATCAGTGGATTCCTGTTGGGGCCACCTGGATGTCCCCAGGTTCGCAGGCACTGAGTCTCAGTGTATTTCCAAGTTGCAGTATTGGTGGAGAGGACGATGGGGGAAACCTCACGGGCACTTCTTTGATAAGCTTAAAATATTTTATGTCAGTTTCTAAACTGTTTAATAGGCTTTTAAAACTCTCCCTTCAGAGAACGACAACAGCAAAGGAAAAGGGAAATCACGCCAAATGCTGCCGTTCACCGTGACTAATAAAATGGTGTGGGATGTGCTTCCTCTTGTCCTAAAATGGTAACTAAGGACCAAGGGTAGTTACCATTTCTTACATTCCAGCTTCGAAAAGTCGCCACGAACTCTCTCCTCAGGACTTACTGACAGTCGACAAGCCTGAACTGGCCCTCCCGCCACCTCCATCCCCATTTCCAAACTAAAAGAGGCTTGAGGGTCCTAAGCTTTGTGGAGGCGCACTTAGAATTCATGTTGGGGGCTATTCCCACTCCCCCCACCCCCCCGCTGTGAAGGAGGGGGTGCATTTCTTTTGTACCCACCCAGGATAATTTCCCTTCCAATTCCCTGCAAGTCATCTGATTAGGGACTGGACATCTTCCAAAATCCCTTTTGCTGTATAATGTAACATAGTCACAGAAGTGACATCCCATCATATTCACAGGTTCCACTCATACCCCAGGGGAGAGGATTATAACAGGCTGTGACACCAGGGAGCTGGAACCTTGGGGCCATCTTAGAATTCTGTCTACTGCAAGGGAGACGGGTTCCTTTGTCCCCGCAGCCAAGTCCGGGGGAGAGTCCTAAGACAATCACTCATGAAGACCGGGGTTCAGCAAGATGGGGACATGGGGCTCTTGCTAAGGTGCAGACCCCACAGTTACCCTCGGGCCACAAGGAGCTGAGCAGGGTAAGAGGGTCCTAGCAAGCATTCTTGGAGCCCAGGAGCATGGCACACTATCTCCTTCCCACCGAGGTTTAGGGACAGACTTGAAAGACTTGTGTCTCCTCCCAGGCTGCAGATTTCGCGGAAGTGGTCCACCCCATCCGGGTATGAAGGGCTGGCAGCACAGCAAGGGAGAAAAGAAGTTGGGACAGCACCACCCACCCCAGATCTCCAAGTCCCTCTAGGTACCTCATATAAATGGAATCATACGGTATTTGTCATTTGTGTCCGGCTTCTTTCAATTAGCATAATGTTTTTAAGTTCGTCCATGTTGTAACACATATTAGAATTTCCTTTTAAGGCTGAATAGTATTCCATTGTATGTATAAATACATTTTGTTTATCCATTCATCCATCAATGGACACTTAGGCTATTGTGAATAGTGTTGCAGTGAACACGGGTACACAAATGGCTGTTCAAGTCCCTGCTTTCAATGATTTTGAGTATTTACCTCCAGAAGAAGAATTGCTGGATCATATGGAGATTCCTTGTCTAATTTTTTGAGGAACCACCATACTATTTTCCACAGTGGCTGCACCATTGGACGTGCCCACCAGCAACGCATGTATGAGGAGTCCACTTTCTCTACCTCCTCACCACCACTTGTAATTTGCTTTTTTGTTATTTTTATTGGTTTTTAATAATTAGAATTGAAGCTTAAATACAAAAATGAGACTGGTCTAATAATGAAAAGTGCTAGGGAAATTATTAAGTCAGGCCATCTGATCACGAACGCACAGCTTCTCTGTGGGAAATGGGAATTCAAAGAAACAGCCGTGGGCAGACGCTGACAGCAATAAAACCATTTCATGCTTATGCCCCCAAAACGTCGAGAATCCAGAATAATCCAGTTACAGGACTAAAGTTCTTTTTCTTAAAATGCTTACTAACTTGGAAAAAGATTCACATAAGAATGTAGCAGGCTAAATATATTTATTGCCTTGCCTCTTTCACCTCCCACTCATTTCCTAAACCCTTACTGTCTCGGTTCTCGGCCCATAGCTATTCTGAAGCTGTCTTCTCTTAGTTCTCATCCTAGCTTTCAGACATCGGGCAGTTTGGACCATCCGTTAACCGTAAGTATTCTTCCCAAGTTGAGTGCTCAGCACAGAGCTCACGCGGCTCTCCTTGGGCAAAAGCATTCATCACCCTGGCCTCAAACATTGCTTCTGTGATGAAAACCGGAAAACTCTTCACCTCTGGGTATTATTCATTGCCTTTAACAAGCTGATGCCTCCTCTGGTTCTGGTTGGGAACCCTGTTTTAAACTGTCCGCTGGGCATCTCACTCGTTAAATTCACTCATCCATCCATCACCCCTATTTGGTTTTGAAAGACGAGGCTCTCTCCTTAGAATGTTCGAGATGGGAGAAATATAGACCAAAAAAATAGTTAAATCACTACGTGGTACAGAAGCAGGAGGAGTTCACTGGCATCTCAAGGAGGAGAATGGGATCCTGAGGAAGGAAATGGAAGGATCTAGGGGAGCAGGGGGGCAGCATGGACGTAAATGGATGGATGTACACTACATGGATGTAAAGTGTTCTCTATGTGGAAATGCCGGGAATTTAAGGGAGCAATGATGACAGTAAATTTGGTGTTTGCAAATAGCATGGTAATTCCCTCTGCTACTCCCAAACCGTGGAATACCAGCAGCTCTCTGGGGAAATGAAAAGGGTCATATCCCACGATTTCCAGGAAAGAAAGAGAGCTACAGTAGAGCTGGGAGTCAGAGGGCAGTGGAGAAATTGGGTACAGCGAGGCTAAGAAGGCCACCCTGTGCTCCTGAATATGTTAGAGAAATAGGGGAGAGTGTTCTAGATTCTGCTATTATGGCTACTTAAGTCATTGCATTTTGATATTAGGTAAGACAGTGACCCCAAGAAGGTGGAGGCCATGGAGATGCTTGGATTATGGAATATTTACACACAAAACTTCGACCTATGGCATGAGGCGCCTCTCCTTCCTACATGTTAGTCTCCTCGTGGGACCACCCTAAGTGTTTGGCCTTCACTTTTTGGCTTCCTTTTGGGCTCCTAATCTCTCTCAGACCCCTGACCTTCTTTCTTAAGCCCTTTAAAAGGCTTGGAGACACTCTTTCTCACATTTCAGGGGTATAAATAATAATAGCACCTTATGTCTTTATGCTGTTTCACCGTTCACAAAACTCATTCACACATGTCTAATTCTCACAAGAGTCTTGGAAGGCATCATTCTCCTTTGACAGATACAGGGCTCAGTGACTTGCTCAAACTCACTCAGGGAGTAAGTGGCAGGGGGAAAATTCTGTCTCCTGTTCTCTGCTTTTCACCACAGCTGTCTTTCGTGAGTCTGTGTTTATCAGGTAGAGCAATTCTTTTCGTGCATTTTCTCTCTATA
This sequence comes from Equus quagga, assembly GCF_021613505.1. Lineage (NCBI taxonomy): Eukaryota > Metazoa > Chordata > Mammalia > Perissodactyla > Equidae > Equus > Equus quagga. The sequence continues at coordinate 21,435,347 of NC_060278.1, forward strand.
AAGCCAATTAAGGGATTTGTGCTCATATTGTTGACTATTTTCAAGGTTATTAAATTAGTACTGAGGAAAAGTACAACCTTTATGAGAGCCTAAGGAGTAATAATAAACATTAGAAATGTGGAAATCTCATTGTATTAAACATTCATCTGTAGAGTCCGCCAAAGGGACACTAAGAGGAAGGGCTTCCGGGATGGCAAAAAATAGGAGCTGCTTTTCCCAGCTAACGGTTGAGAACTACATGAAAATCCATTAAGATTTTGATGGAAAGCATCAAAACATTTTCCTGAAGTGGTCCTCAAAGAATTACTAAACGCCAAATACAAAGTACTGTTATCTACTTAGGAAAAGATTCTGTGCTTCCATACAGCAAATAAATCTAAAACAGACTCATTCCAGGAGAAAAGCTAACATGCATAAAATCTCCTCTCCCCCAAGACAGACTGAAGCCTTGCATTCCAGCAAAACCACAGAAGCTACAAAGACATCATGCTGCAGAATTCGTGCTACACGGCTTCATCGGTTTGCGCATCTTCCCGTCTTCCTTCAGGTTTATTTGGAAGCCCTTATCCAGACTGACAGGAGTGACAGAAATAGAGTCAGTGCCACACAGGTGAGGGGCGGCGTGGGCCAGGGAACAGAGTTTGCTTCACTCTCTGCATCTTCCAGGAAGCACAGATGGACCATCCTTGTAAAACCTGTTTTATGGTGGGAGAATAAGTATTCTCAATGGGATTTTAAAATATGCCCATTTTCAAGCAACTATTTGAAAATAGCAGGCGTAACTGATACACAAACAACTCCATAATAGGTTTGAGCTTTGTCTCTCATCAGCTCATTTCCCAAGTTTCCTAAAAATAGCAAAATTAACTCATGTAATTTTCATTGACTCTCCCTTCCCCTTCCTCTGCTGGGAAGAAGTGCTTATGAGCTCTGAAGAGGAACAGGCCTGGTTAGATTCATAAATTGAATAGTTGAAGCAATTAACATCTGACTTTAGAGCTAAATACGATATACCAGTAAGAAGCAGTCATCTAATTTAATAAGTGGGATGACATGATAAAGAACAAGCCATTCTAATTTCCATTGTGTTAAAAAATTGTGTTAAGAAATTCCAAACCTCCGAAACATTTCTAAGAAGGCCAAATAATTTTTCATTTCATAAATGCAATCACTAAAAGTTACATTTGAATAGTGACCTCCTTTGGTGCATTAAGAATATTCAGGTTACACACAAGAATACTTCTTTTTAAAATTTTTTTTATTGAGGTAACATTGGTTTATAACGTTATACAAATTTCAGGTGTACATCATTATATTTCAACTTCTGTGTGGACTACATCGTGTTCACCACCCAAAGACTAATTACTATCCGTCACTGTACACATGTACCCTTGTACCCCTTTTGTCCTCCCCCCTCCCCACTTCCCCTCTGGTAACCACCGACCCATTCTCTGTGTGTTTCTTTGTTATTGTTGTTGCTATCTTCCACTTATTGGTGAAATCATATGGTATTTGTCTTTCTCCATCTGACATTTCGGTTGGCATAATGCCTTCAGTGTCCATCCATGTTGTTCCAGATGGCGAAATTTCATCTTTTTCATGGCTACATAGTATTCCATTGCATGTGTGTATGTGTGTGTGTGTGTGTGTGTGTGTGTATCTCACATCTTCTTTATCCATTCATCTGTTGACAGGCACTTAAGTTGTTTGCAAGTCTTGGCTATTGTGAATAATGCTGCTATGAACATAGGGGTGCAAATATCCTTTCAAATTAGTGTTTTCACATTCTTTGGATAAATACCCAGAAGTGGAATAGCTGGATCATATGGAAGTTCTATCCTTAATTTTTTGAGAAATCTCCATACTGTTTTCCGTAGTGGCTGCATCAGTTTACATTCCCACCAGCAGTGTATGAGGGTTCCCTTTTCTCCACGTCATCTCTAACACTTGTTATTTCTTGTCTTCTTAACTATAGCCATTCTGATGGGCGTGAGGTGATATCTCGTTGTGGTTTTGATTTGCATTTCCCTGGTGATTAGTGATGTTGAACGTCTTTTCATGTGCCTGGTGGCCATCTGTAGATCTGACACAAAAACGCTTCTGTTCCTTAAGATGAGCTACATCTGTAGCTCAAATAGTAGTATTCAAGCCTTGATCTCAAAATATTCTTCAGACATTAATTCATCGACTGAATAACATCAAATATCCCACTTTGAGAAGGAGAAACAGAGGCTCCAAGGGAATCAGAAGGACATAGTTCCTGATCCACAGGCTAGCTCTCTTCAATCACACCTTCACAAATTCAGGAACACTGCCTGACAGGTAGAGTTGCTATAAACGCAGTGTTTTGGGTTGTTGGGTTTTTTTTTTTTTTAGATATAATTGACATATAACATTATGTTACTTTCAGGGGTACAACGTAATGATTCAATATTGGTATATATTGAGAAATGATCACCACAGTAAGTCTCGTTAACATCCATCACCACACATAGTCACCAATTGTTTTTCTTGTGATGAGAACTTTTAAGATCCACTCTCTTAGCACCTTTCAGATATGCAAGACAGTATATTAACTACAGTCTGTACGCTGTACCTTACAACCCCAGGCCTTATTCGTTCTATAACTGGAAGTTTGCACCTTTGGCCCCCTTCACCCATTTCACCCACCCCGACTCCCCCGTGGTGTATTATTAAAGCTAGGCAGTGATAGAATAGCACATTAGGATTTTGGGCAAAATAGTTTTCAGACAATTGGAAAAAAACATAAATATTGGATTGGGGGGAAAAAGGATATTTAAATATATCTTAGAAATAGGGGCCGGCTCCGTAGCCGAGTGGTTAAGTTCGTGCGCTCTGCTGCGGCGGCCCAGGGTTCGGATCCTGGGCGCGGACATGGCACCGCTCGTCAGGCCATGTTGAGGCGGCGTCCCACATCCCACAACTAGAAGGACCTGCAACTGGGATACACAACTATGGGGGGGGGGGGGGGGTTGGGAAAAAAAGCAGAAAAAAAAAAAAGATTGGCAACAGTTGTTAGCTCAGGTGCCAATCCTTAAAAAAAAACAACAAAACGAAGATTGGCAACAGTTGTTAGCTCAGGTGCCAATCTTTAAAAAAAAAAAAAAAAAAATATATATATATATATATATATATATATACACACACACATAGTCTTCATCGTCTTGCCCAGCAAACACATCCCTGGAGGATGACATTAACCGGATATCTTTAAATAAGTGAAAAAGTATCTAGTAACCGAAACAGGAGGATCCGCGTATGCCAAGCAGCGTGACATTTCAGCACCAGCCCGCGGCTGACCACCCTCCCCGCCCGATCACTATCCCCGCCGGCGCTGTTCGCTATCTCCAGGCCTCCCCTTTCACCACGCATGGCTTGCCTTCCAGGAGCAGCGAATGCAGCCCGGGGGAGAGAGCTTTCTTGGCAGCTGTTTCAAGATTGTGAAGTGATGACCCAGTTCTCGCAGAAGTCAAATTGGGAGGGAACCAATGAGGAGGGGTGAGGTGGGAGGGCCCGCTGCTCCTCACACACTGCTGGAACCCCCCCTCCCACCCACACACAAGTTTCAGAGAGGTGGGAGGGGGCAGGCAAGGACCCCTTCCTCTTCCCAAGGTTGATTTACTTGGCACACGCTTGTACTTTTTCCAGGGGAGACTCAAGACTGAAGACTTTTGGCCCTGCTCGTGTTAAGAGTCTGAAGTCATTTACTCATTATGAGGCCGTACAGTTCTCTCCTTGCTCTGTTTCACGCGTGGAACAGGACCAAGAGGCGTGGCTACAAGAATTTAGGGATCTATTGCATTCGTAATCGTGACTCAATTCCCTCGTTACTAATAAGCAGACACGCTGGAATCAAGCCCCACTTTGTGAGGTGTTACTGTCACCTGATACACGCTCCTCACAGCCAAGTCCGCACTCAGGGGCTCACCAAATCCAGCCTCGCCTCTTCAGCTCTACCTTCCTCTGTCTGGCCCCCAGATTACCTCTTCACTCAGATGCCCCCGCCCCGCCTTCCTGTGCTGTCCCTGCTCACATCCTGCCCTGTTAAAGTTCTTGCAGGTTGACCGGCCTGGTGGGTGGTGTAGTGCTTAAGTTCAGGGCCTCCACTTCCGCCGCCCAGGTTCACAGGTTCGGATCCCCTGTGGGAACCTAGCATACTCATTAAGCCATGCTGAGGTGGCATCCTACATAGAAATAGAGGAAGATTGGCACAGATGTTAGCTCAGCGACAATCTTTCTCAAGCAAAAAAAGGTTGGTAACAGATGTTAGCTCAGGGCCAATCTTCCTCACCAAAAAAAACGACAAAAAATAACACCTCACTAGTCCTTGAAGCTCACCTTATACACTGTCTCCTTCATGGAGAGTCCCTGAGTGTCTCCGACACATCCCTACCTCCTCCTTTCTCTCTCTTTCTCTTTGTATGGTGCTGAAACGTTCTGTCTGCTGGCACGCCTGTCTTACTGAGCACCCCTGGTGGAGCAGAAGATCTTTGATCTCTTTGCAGCCAGGGTCCCGTGGTCGTTTCCCTCAGCACCTGGCAGATGGAAGGCAGTCACTGTTTTAAAAATGAAGCTTATTTGGAGCAGATGGAAATCAAATTGAAGGGGGTAAGGAAGGGACTAGAGGGTTGAGAGGGGGAGGCAGAAGGTTGGGGAGGAAGGCAAGGGAGCAGTCCGAGAATGGCTCAAAGGCACAGGAGGGTTGAATGCAGGCAGTTTTCCAGCAAGTTTGATGGAACCAGAAGGAAAGGGCACAATGGGAGATTCTAGAGAGACATGCATGTCACTGATGCGTGTTGCTCTTTAAAAGGGACCATGGGGGGCCAGCCTGGTGGCACAGTAGTTAAGTGCGCACATTCCACTTCAGCAGCCTGGGGTTCACCGGTTCGGATCCCAGGTGCAGACATGACACCGTTTGGCAAGCCGTGCTGTGGTAGGCATCCCACATATAAAGTAGAGGAAGATGGGCATGGATGTTAGCTCAGGGCCAGTCTTCCTCAGCAAAAAGAGGAGGATTGGCAGCAGATGTTAGCTCAGGGCTAATCTTCCTCAAAAAAAAAAAAAAAAAAAATGAAAAGGGCCCATAGGGACTCGGAGAATGGCCAGAGCGTTAGCATCTCAGAGCAGAACATCCTCAGAGAATGCAGTATCACAAACAGGTGACTGCAGACAACACGGGGTCCGTGTTCCTGGAGCAGCTGAATCAGAACAGCGCTGGTGCTGAAGCGGGGACAGGTCATGAGGTCCACAGTAATCGTGACTGGGGGATCCGGTTCATCCTGTGTTCCTGGGGATCCCTGTGGAGCCGGCCAGTGCTGTTCAAACCACTGGGCGGGATTCCAGATCAGAGGGTAGCACCGGGCCCCAGGAGACGGTGCACTGTGGGGTCACACGTCCTCCAGCACAAACATGAGCCTTTGCCTGTTTTTAAGGATTTCCAGAAGAGGGGTTTGGTTCCTTTCTTTCTTGGGGAGGGGAAAGAGCACGGGAAGACTTCTTTCTTGGGCTAGTTAAGGGTATGTCTGTGAACTACTTGAGGCTGCCTGGAGAATGTTCCATGAGGCCCTGGTCCGAGGACGCTGCGTAGGAGCGCCGTCCAGTCCTGAATTCTCCGGGCGTTGGACAGTGGCTGTAGCCACTGAGTGAAGGGAATAATGCATAGAATTTACCTTGTTCTTTCTGGACCCTGAAACCAGCCCGGTGGTGAGGGTGGTGGGGTGGGGGATGGGGTGGGGTGTCAGGGGAGGAGGATCGGGGTGAAAAAGGGAGGGCTGAAGCCCCGAGGGGCTCCTCACAGTGGCCTCAGAGTGACCCATTCCAAGAATACCTACAGTCTGTGGAGACTGGAGCCCGAAATGACTCAGGGCAAACCCTGACCAAGGGGCCTCCTTTCGGCCAGGTATGCAGCTTGCGTGATGAAACCTGAAACGGAGCCGGAGGGATTGCCTTGATCACAGATCTGGGCCGATGCTGCCAGCTTCTGGATTTCCATAATCCCTGGGATTCAACCAGGAGAGGAAATGAGGCCTTTGGGTTTTATTTCGGTGGCGGTGCCATTTTTTCCTTTAGGTCTGGAATGCTGTAGTTTCCAGTTGGCAGCCCTGGCTGGCAGTGGCTGGCGGGAGGCCACTCTCCGCCTGGATCTAGGCTTCTCAGAAAATCAGAGTGTGCCCATCACCAAAGAGGCCCAATCCAGACTGAGTGGTCCCATGGGCAATTCGAGGTACCCCATACGGACCCCAATTGTAATTCTGACAAAACCAACCAGCCCCCCAACGAGTTGCCTGAGGGGTTGACCTCCACATTTAAATGCACCGTGTCCTGCCGAATGTTTTCCAGGATGGCTTCAGACTAGAAAATCCTGCCGCAGAGAACCTGCTATGATGCATTTGAAATGGATCGAGGGGCAGTGTTTCAGGAAAGGAACCAAGGGCCTAGAGGGGACTCTTTAAAGTCAGGTATGGTTATGGCTGAATGGTGTCCCCACACAAATTCATATATTGACGCCCTAACCCCCAGGACTTGAGAATGCCACTGTATTTGGAGGTAGGGTCTTTAAAGAGGCAAATAAATTAAAATGAGGTTATTAGGGTGGCCCTGATCTAATCTGACTGGTGTTATTATACAAAGAGGATATTAGGACACAGACACGTGGAAGACCACGTGAAGACCGCCGTCTACAAGCCAAGGAGCGAGGCCTCACCAGAAACCAGCCCTGCCCACACATGATCTCAGACCTCCAGCCTCCAGAATGGTAGGAAAATGCATTTCTGTTGCTCAAGCCCCTCGGCCTGTGGTGCTGTGGGATGGCAGCCCGAGCAGACTCACAGGTGTGTTGAGGCGCACCTGTCAGGGGAGCTGGAACAAGGCCCAGGAGGGGGAGGCCAGGATTGGAGACCGAAGGGCTTCTCTGAGATGACAAGAGCTTAAGTGGGCTATTCCAGATCAGGGAAAAAGACTCAGAAGGGTCGAGCATGAAGGACGACTGCAAGTGAGGTTGGATTAAGGTAAGAGAAATAAGCCAGTGTAACACTCGGCTCTCGATTTCAGTTCCCCGATCCCACACACCTTCTCCTTTTCAGAGCTGCCCAGCTTGTTGCTCATCGCCCAGGGCCTTATGTCTCTCAGGAATATATGCTATTTTTTAGGGGGTCCCTGAAGATGGAGAAATACCTGTTCTTCCCCCAGTAATCTCTGTGGGTGGAATTTCGCAATGGTGGTAGAGAAAGAATTTAGAGCATAGGCCTTTCCTAAGTGGCCCTCAGATTATATCACTTTGTGGACTGTCTGCTGTTTCTACTTTACAAGATTGAAAAAGAAATTATGGACTCTGGGGTGCAAAACTGATTTTAAAAATTGAACAAAATCCCCCATGTGGAGTCCCCAGATGGAATCTCATCTCTTACTCAGTCTCTGACCTTGGTTCCTCTCTTTTTTGTCTTTAGTCCCTTAAAACAATCAACAGCCCCACACAATTTAGAGATGGACCAATATCAGAAGTTCTACTGCAGCGTGGACTCAGCGCTCCCCAGAAGTGAGTTACTTCACTAGTTTGTATCGTGATTGTTCCATGTGCAAGACCATGAGTCGTGCTACCCTCTGCCTCTTGCTCAAAATGTTCTCAGGACCGTTCAAGCTAAAAAAAAAAAAGAAAAAAGAAAAAAAGTTCACGTTCTCAGTAAGTATTGAATATGTAGCTAGCTCCAACATACTTCTTCCGAGAAGCAGGAAATCCAGCGACCTCAGACTTAAGTTCCCCTTTTTAACTTTTGAGGTTGAAAGGGACTACTTATTGCTCTTTATGAAAAAGCCTTAAATTGTTATAATTTTCTTTTAATAATAGGTCTGTAATAGGTAGGAATTCCCTGAAACCATGGAAAGGATGGTTTTTCATCTCACTATAATTTTTATAATTATAGCTAACAGCGGCTCATTTGGTTGGTATCGTTTGGGAGAACTGAAACTTATCTCTTTGAATGTCACCATTGTAATGGTTCACGTTTGGTGGAATCTCTTCAAAATCCACAAAGTATCCTTTTTTCTTCCTAAATGTTCTCCAGTGGATACAGCTTAACTGTTTTATTCCTTAGGGTCATTGTAATATTACTGTTAGACTGAGGTGTAATTCAGTGATATCATCAATGAGCCACGGCGTTGGTCTTTTTGACCTTGTGGCTAAATGGTTGTCTTTGGAATCTTGTGTCTACTTGGTGCCTTTGCCTGTTTTTGTCAATCTGTCTGTTCCAAGTGCTCTCCCACTTGCTGTGGGCTGGGAGAGCAGACACCAAACTTGTCAGACTGTATCTACAACTAGATAAAATCGGCTCTGAACTACAGGTATCAGGAGCTCCTTGGCGAGTAGGGGCACAGTGGACGTTTGTGAATGCCACCCCAGCTTGTATTACCGCCTTTGCCACAGTGCCTATTTTCTATTTGGGGATCTGTGTGTTTCTCTCTCCATTGAGCTCAGCTAAGGCAATCAGCATGCTGCATTCCCCTGGGCATGTGATGGGTCCAGAGGTGAGTAGAGGACCCAAGCAAGTCCAGTCAGAGTTCTCCCAGCATCCCTAGCTCATGATGCTATGGTAAAGGTGCACACTCTTTGTCTAGAAGCTCTTTGTCATGGAAGAAGTAGCATATAGCCTGGATCTATCAGAAGCCATCTTGCCACCATTAATGAGTCAGCCTGAGCGTGAGGCTGCTACCAAGGAAGGCAGGATGGAGAGAAGGATCGAAATGATACTTTGGTGACATCCTCTAACCACTGGATCAACGTTTGCCTAAAGCTCCCCCTACCTCTGGCTTTTTGTGTGTGTGCGCGACTTTATACAATACATTTCCTTGTTGTTTAAGCCAGTTTGAGTTTGCTTTTTGGTACTTCCATCAAAGAGAGTTCTAAGTGACACATAATGTGAAAGAATTTAGTACGTGGACTTGGTATAAAAATCTATTTTGGTACCTCAGAAGATCTTGTCAGCACACTTCCTGGTAATACGTGGGTATCTACTTATTCTTATTCTTTAAGTTGTACATATACATCATATGCTCTTTTGTGTGTGTGACATTTCACTATAAAAAAGAAAATAGTTAATACCATTATACACCCATCTAGGCAGGATGACCAATAACATTCATTCAAAAATATTTATTTACTGTCTTTTATATGCCAGATACATTTAGGTCCTAGGGAAATAGGGGAGAACAAGACAAAAATTCCTACTCAGAAAGATAAATTTTTTTAAACACAAAGGATATATAGTGATGTCAGGTAATGATATGTGCTATGAAGAAAAGTAAAGAAGGTTAAGGGAGAGAGAAAGATGTGCTGTTGTTTTAGACAGCGTGGCCAGGAAGCCCTCTCTGATGAGTTGACAACTGAGCAGAGAAGCAAGTGAGGAGGTGAGCCTTGCAGATATCAGGGATACAGAGAGAGCTCTCCAGGCAGGGGGAACAGTGTGTGCAAATGTCCTGAGGTAGGAGTGAGCTTGGAGTGCTCTGGAAACAGCATGGAGGCTGGAGGGCTGGAGAGCAGGGAGTGAGGGAGAGGGCGTCAGAAAGGCAGCCAGGAACACAGCCTCACATGCTACAGCAAGGACTGATTAAATTCAGAGACAGATGGAATGCATTCGGAGGATTTTGAACCTGAGATATTAGGATCTGACTCAGCATTCAAAGGACCACTGTTGCCATGTAGAGAGTAAGGGGGACAGTAAGGAAGCCCTTTCATCTTTCCAGGTGGCCTGGCCCCCAGTGTTGCAGTAGGAACAGTGAAATGTGGTCAGATCCTGAAGTTAGAGCCCAGAATTTGTCGGGGGACATGGATTGGATGTGGCATGGGGGACAATAAGAGGAATTAGGATACTCCCAAGCTCTTCCCTTAGGAACACTTGGTGCAGGAGCAGGTTTGGGGGCGAGAATCGAGAGTTCTGCTTTGGACGAGTCAAATTGATGATGCCTGGTTAGACATGCACATGGAGCTTCGGGCAGCTGGATGGGTAAATGTGGAGTTCGGGGAACACAGGGCAATGTTGAGAGAATCTTTATTTCACCTTACCGTTGATCACCCTGTGAGTGACTGGTGGAAAAGAAAACACAGACAAAGAAAGTGGAAGGAAATGATGAACATGAGTGGTCTTTGCTGCCATGTCCAAAACGCAGTGGTTCTAACGCTTCAGAGGGAGCTGCCTAAAGTTGACTGATTCCTTTGTGTTTGGTCAGAAAATCATGCCTTTGGAGAATAAAACACGAATGACATGGAAACCCCCTGAGGAGCTCTCCCTGTGTGGCATGGTCCTCACCACAAGGCAATTCAAACTGCACGTGGATGCTGACTTCCAGACAGGAAAAAGTGCAGAGGAGAAGGAACAGAGCGCTGCATTTTGTCTTTCGAACCCAAGTCCTGCGCCGTGGATCTCGTCCTTCTGTGCCTGATACCCTTCTCCCTAAGTGACCTGGGAGCTCGTAACACCGCAGTAGTACTGGCAGCAGATAATGGCAGAGTTGCTTGTGATTCTGTGGGATTCGGGAGTCCCTGCCGAGGGTGCTCGGTAACCTCTGACCTGGCAGTCCTCCAGCTCTGAGCAGGATGAGCAGCATTAAGCATGAAATCAAAGGCCATGTTGGCCCCTGGGCTCTGCTGTTCCTCTTCTCAGCGTAGGTGTCTGTCCGCCACATTGACACCTTCGTCTTTGGGCTGGTTCTCCGTAAAATGATCTAATCTTGATTTCAAAATGAACACCAAACAGAAGTGTTCTAGGAGTTCAGATAAAAAATGCTCCTTTAGCCTAGCTGAATTCCTTCTCCATTTTCCCAAAGGGAGAGGGCGAAAAGAAGGGGCAGGAGAGAGAAGAATAACTCCAGATGATCTCCGAGTGCTCTTTCTATGGAAGGATCAAAGGTTCCCCTGAGCCATCCAGCGGAAATAGCCCCCCGCGGTCTTGCATTCAAATTAACTAATGAGATGTGCCTCCCGTTGCAGCTTCCTGTCTTTGGTTCTAATTGCTGTTGCAGCCTTGCTAATCATTTCCTGCAGTTTTGCCTTCTTTGGCTATGATAAATATTAATGCCTTTCATTTTCCATTCCTCCTTCGGGCATGGGATTCTGTGAAGAGTGAGGTTTTCTTATTCTCGTGTCCGCCTTTCTCAGCAATGAACAGTTTCCGTTTTCTATAATAGATTTTTCTAGGTTAGTTTTTAATTCACACCTTCACTTTTGTTTTCCTCTGACTTTTAAAAAGAATGGGAGGTCTACAACAGCCAGGGCTGAGTTCAAGAATGTGCAGCTCATCTCGGTCTCTTTTTCATTGTTTTCTCTTGGGAGTCCTTAACCTGGGCTTCCAGGGCTGTGTCAATTCCCTGAGATTACATGTAACATTTTGTGTGTAGGAGTATGTGCTTTTTACTCCCCGGATAAAGATGTCATCACTTGCATCAGGTTTTCAAAACATTTTACTAAAATAAACTCAAAAATATTCAGGAACCCTGCTTAACCACTCTGGGGATTATTGCTTTGGGCAAATCTGGTGACCAGTCCTTATCATACATGGGAACAAAAATAATCGTATCTTCTAGAGACTGTAGGAAAAAGGCTACCTCCTTCTCCCTCAGAACCACAGAGCATTTGAACTAAAAATGATTTCCCCTTCCCCACCTCTTCCTCGTTCTACAGAGGCAGAAACGGTTTTCTCAAAATAGTAGATGATCAGCCCCAAATCTCACAGCTGGGTAGTTGCAGAGCTGGGGCTAGAACCTGAGTCTTTGGTTCCTGATTCAGTATTCTGCTCGTTATCCACATTCCACCAGCAGCAAGATGGCACCTAGCACCCCATCATATTCAGCACCTCAGATTCTTCTCTCTGTGTTAGGGTGCACCAGTTTATTCTCTCCAGCTCAAGCAATTCCATTCCAAGTACCCAAGTAAAAGTACCTAAGTAATATTTAGTCATTGAAGAGAAACTTGCCAAACCATGGAAAGGGTCTGCTTGTCATCAGCTTAAGAAATCTTTTCTTGTCCTTCCCAGTCTACAGAGAATGTTCTTGTGGTATCATAGACTCCAGGCATTGCATTGTGGGTTATTTGTAGCCATGCTCCTTGTCTGCCCCGGGATTTTAGGGGCCTTGAAGGCAAAGACCTTCTCTTGAAGGCTTTCCTATCTGAGAGGATCTGACATACAGACCTTGTAAATTTTTTTTTTTTTTTTTGAGGAAGACTGGCCCTGAGCTAACATCCATGCCTATCTTCCTCTACTTTATATGTGGGACGCCTGCCACAATGAGGCTTGATGAGCAATGCTAGGTCTACATTCGGGATCCAAACTGGCGAACCCTGGGCCCCCGAAGCAGAATGTGCAAACTTAACTGCTACCCCACAGGGCTGGCCCCACACGGGCCTTTTAATAAGGCAGATGTTTGTGGAAGGATTAGCACTATTTGGCACATTCCGTTACACTTTTAGGACATTATCGAGGTGTCACCCCTGTGGACCATAATTCATAAGCTCAAATGCTTCAGGGTCAGGTGGGTAATTTAAGTTAATGAAGCAAAACAAGTGTGGGACCACAGGGGTGGTAGAGACAGTAGACAACTGGGCAATTCGTGCCCCCATCACATTTACAGTTTTAAAAAATGCACTTCAGAGGCCAAACTTGCAGCTATGGCAGCATGAAAAGGTCCAGTAAATTCTCTCCCCTAAGACAAGTATAAAACTGGACAAAATTGTCAAAAGCAGCCATTTCTGGGCTCTGGAAATTGGCCAAAGGCAGACAACAAATTGAGAAGCGTTAACTCATGGAAAACAGTTAGAGTTTCAGGCAAGAAGAGTTGGGTCTGTGGCTTTTTCGTCCCGTCTGCTTCTGTCCTCACCCTCTTCCCCGGTTCTGTCCACAGTTTTATCAGCAAGGGCCTGCCCAGAAAAAATGTCAAGTTTGCTTCCAAAGTGGGCAGGTCAGTTTTGGGCGGAGGGCAAAAACCCACAGCGTTGACAACAACAGAGAACTTGGCAGGAAACGCGTGGGGAAAACTCACAACTCTGTAGACTGTGCTCCTGGTCGAACCAGCCATAAATTTAAGAGAAAACCTTGGAATGGGAGAGCCATAGAAGGGCTGAGATGGGCTCTCCGCACATCCCCACTGACTGGGAAACTATGAACCTGTGCAGCGGAGACCCAAGAGAGCCCACTAGAAAGTGAGAACCCAGGCCAACTTCACAATGGCTGAACTTCAGATGCCCTCCCCCAACCTCACACATGTCTACGTGCAGAAGTGGAAGCTTTACAGGCTTGTGGTATTTGAGAAAACTTTTGCCCAAATTCATTGGCTGGCCATTAAGCTGCACAGGCATGGGGCAAACCCTAGGAAATCAGGCTGAAAAATAACAATAGGAATAAAAAACCCAAGCAGAGACATCAGTAGCTACACACTGTGGGGAGAAGAGATTCTGCAGTTCAAGTGCGGGCAAGTTTAAAATAAAGCCCTCGGGAAAAGAAATCAGAATCCAAAGTTACTAAAATATGACCTAAAATTAATATTATCTGAAACATCCAGTTGTCACTAAAAAAAAAAAATTACAAGACGTGCAAACAGATAGCAAAGTGTGACCCATACTCAGAAAAAAAAAGCAGTAAATAGAAATTGACTCTGAATGGGTCCAGATGTTGAAGTCAGCAGATGAAGGCTTCAAAAGAGCTGTTGTAAACAGATTCACGGGGCTGGCCTGGTAGCACAGTGGTTAAGTTCACACACTCCACTTCAGCAGCCTGGGTTTGCTGGTTCAGATCCTGGTCACGGACCTACACACCGCTCATCAAGCCATGCTGTGATGGCATCACACACGGAAGAACTACAATGACTCACAACTGGGATATACAACTATGTACTAGGATTTTAGGGAGAGGAAAAAAAAGAGGAAGATTGGCAACAGATGTTAGCTCAGGGCCAATCTCTCTTGCCAAAAAAAAAAGCATACCTTAAAAAAAAAGATTCAAAGAACTAATGGGAACCGTATTTTAAAAATTAAAGAAAAATGATGACAATGTCTCAATAAATATGGAATCTCAATAAAGAAATTAAAACTATAAAAAGAAACCAAATGGAAATACTGGAGTTGAAAAGTACAATAACCAAAGTGAAAAATTCACTAGTGGGTTCAAGAGCAGATGTGAGACAGCAGAAGAAAGAATCAGTGAACATGAAGATAAATCATTAGATATTATACAATCTGAACAACACAGAGGAAAAAAGATTGAAGAAAGACAGAGCTTTAGAGACACAGGAAAATATTAAGCATACCAAAATACACGTAATGGGAGTCTCCAAAAGAGAGAAGAAAGGAAAAGAATGGAAGATGTTTGAATAAATAATGACTGAAAATTTCCAAATCTGATGAATAACGTTAATCCATAGACCCCAAAGCTCAATGAATTCCCATACAATAAACACAGAAAGAACCACATCTAGACGCATCGTAATCAAACTACTGAAAGAAAGAGACAAAGAAGAAATCCTGAAAATAGGAAGAGGAAAACAATTCACCATATACAATACACTAATATTGTTAATGGCTGACATCCAATGGAGACCACAGGTGTGGGACCACATACTCAAAATGCTCAAATAGAAAACAAATGTCAACCAAGATGTCTATATCCAATGAAACTATTAATTAAAATGAAGGTGAAATAAACATATTCCCAGATATTACCCCCCAAACCCTGAGAGAATTTGTTACTGGCAGAATTTCCCTGTATGAATACGTAAAGGAAGTCCTCTAGGCTAAAATTAAATCACACCAGATAGTAACCTGAACCCACAGGAAGAAATGAAGAGCTCTAGAAATTGTGGATACAGGTAAACACAAAGGATTTTGTTTCCTGCTGCTTGTGTTTGAATCAGTGAATGCCCTTTTGCCATATGCAGTATATCTGTCTATGAGTTGCCTTAAATACTTTTCAGAACAAGACAGGGTGTAAGTAAATAAGTTAATTAAAAACTATATTATTATTAAATAATATATGTTGGAGAGGGTTCAGGAGAAAGGAGTCATTATGTACCTGAGGATCCAGGTACATAGGTGCATATCCAGTGAGAAGCAGTTGACGTGGTGATGGACAAAGTGGCTGATCACCTGGAGAAACTCTTTCCCTGACACCCAGAATACGTAGACCCAACTCTTGGTGCTTTTCTCAATGCAGGCTCCTTCCTCTGTGTTACTGAAATCTTTCTTGGGAGAAAAATGTCGGGTGCTTAACATGGTGTCGACAATGAGAAAACTTTGCAGAAGTGGTGGTTGTTAGGAATGGTGTCTTAAGGTCTCCTGGTCATTCCTACCTTGATCCCAATTTCATGGCACCTCATAATTAATTCCCCAGGAATTAGAAATACCTAAATGGTAAGACACATCCTCCATTTCCAGCTCTTGGCCTGAAATTTCCTTAGGGAACACAAGTAAAGCCATTAGACCAGAAGATTACTCAGAATTTGGGTGCTAATTCAGCCTGGGCCTTGGGCAGAAGGCTGACTCCGTGTGTGCTTTGCTGCTCAGGGCTTGTATTAAGACTAAGAAAAGTCTTCTCTTGAGGTTGGAACAGGGCCCAGAAGTATGTGAACATTTTGGTGCGTTGGGCTGGCATGACTGACCGATGACACCCAAACTCACACCCTCCTTCCTTCTGCAGAGTACAGGGGCTTCTGTGTACACGGAGGCAATGGGTCCCCAGAAGAAGAAACACCAGCTGAGCACCCCTGCAAAGTGTCTAGCCACCAGGTTCCTAAGGAGCAGCGCTACCCTCTTTAAGGCATTTTCTGATAAAAAAAAAAAAATGCTTCATTATTCTTGGCACCGTAGGCTTGCCTCTATCCAAGAACCAGAATTCTGATGATGTTAGGTGTGTTATCCTGCTTGGGCTGCCAAAACAGAGAACCACAGACTGGGTGTTAACAATTTAAACAACAGGAATTTATTTTCTCACAATTTTGGACGCCGGAAGTGCAAGATCAAGGTGTGGGCAGGGTTGGTTCATTCTGAGGCCTCTCTCCTTGGCTTGTCGATGGCCATCTTCTCCCTCTGTCTTCATATGGTCTTCCTCCCATACCTGTCTGTGTCACACTCTCCTCTTCTTATAAGGTAACCAATCATATTGGTTTAGGGCCCATCCCAATGACCTTATTTTGTCATAATTACCTCTATGAAGGCTCTATCTCCAAATACATTTGAGGTACTAGAGTTTAGGACTTCAGCATATGAATGTGAAGGGGGGACACGATTCCATCTGTAACATTAGGTAACAGAGGGGCAGGTGATGCTTAAGGCCGTAATTTACTTGGCAAGATTGGAAGAAAAGAAGAGTATACAAAGAGGGTTTTGGAAAAGAAAAAAGGAATGAACATTTCTTCATTTAGCAGCTACTACATGCAGTGTTCTAGACGATCCGTTAAGGACATCTCACTTAAACCTCACAACCACCTTATAAGGAAATTTTCCTTCACTTTTTTTTTGCAGTGTTGTTTTCCTTTTCCTTTTTGTTTTATAAATCTTGTTCTGATGGTGGTGACTGAGTCTGTTAAAGAACTGAAGTTCCAAATGTTCAAACTCGTTTTGAAATTCAGCTCTTCTCTTGAATTCACTGAGCCGTGGTGGAAATGCGTATGACCTATCAGCTGAGTATTACATTATTTCCCTGAAATGTGATGAAATATGCTTCAGCATCCCTAGATGATGGCCTGGTCCCATCTGCACGCTTGAAACTGCAGTTTGGCGTGGTCAGTAGTGCCAAAGGGAAGCCTGGGATTCTAGGTGTGTGCTTGTGTATGTGGGAGTGGGAGGAGGGTGGCAGAGAATTCTCTGCTGAGTTTTGTCTGAGTGACTAGATTAGATACCCACCTTGTAGGTGGAGACCCTGAGCATTTTGTCTTCTTAATCCTTAGTCCTATACAAACACATGTATGATATACCTGTAGACCAGCCACGTGCTTTGTGGGGCCCAGTGCAAAGTGAAAATGAGGGGCCTCTTGTTTGAAGATGGTGAATAAATTCAAGATGGTGACAGCACAGCAATAAACTACATATGAGGTCTTTCTGGGCATGGGGCCCTGGGGGACTGCCTGTCACACGCCCGTGAAGCCGACCCTCTGAACCTGCCAGTTTCTCTCCTGAGATCAAACTGAAGATGACCTCTCTTAGTTAATGATTATCCCTCTCCCAGATAAGAGAAGATAATTTGTCTTCGTTTGAAGAATCCTCATCATTCGTCCCCAGCTATCATTAAACCTCTCCTGGCTGGATTTCTCTGCGCTGTCAGGAAGATCCGGCCTTTGGCTCCCGGTTACTCCTGTTCGTCCACTCGGTGCTGGGGATGGGAGGCTGAGGTTTGGTTCTTCGATCCCAGTTAACACCCTCCTGTCACCCTTCTCCCTCCTGGCTCCTCCTCTCCAAGGCCTGCAGCCTTCCTCGTGCCAGCTTGTTGTGGTAGAAAATGGTAACACCTTTGGAATTTTGTCATTCCTACAGCGGGAGGGAGAGGGACCCTGGCAAACGCACGGAGGCCTGTAGGATTCCTGGTGTGTTTTCTGGGCAGAGCTCCCTTCTATTTCTTCTCCTGTCAACCCTTCTTGGCTTAGGGGGCTCTGAGTGGTTAGTCGAGGTGACTTCTCTGCTGGGCAGTGCCAGGTGCCAGTCCTTTACTGTTCCCGTGAGCACACTTCCTTTGTCCTGGCCTCACACGGACCTACCGATGCCATCAGCTCAGCTCGCATCTCTTCCCTCGTCTTCTCATCCTAGTTCTCAAGAGGTACACCAGAAGGTAAGCAGTACTATTTTCATTCCTGGCTGAAGAGCCTACTTCCTAACCCTTTTCAGCGGACCACCAAGGATTCACTAAGGGGCACACCACTTCCTTCTAAGGACTTAGGTAATATTGGGGGGAGGGGTATGAAGTACCAGGGGTATATTGGGTGTGCAAAATGATGAACCACAACTTCAAGAGGAAATCCTTTGCTGCTGTACAGCTCAACTGCTGTCTCTGAGCCTCAGGGATGACCTTGAACTCTGAGGAGCCCAAGAGGATGGATGGGGAGTGAGGACCTGAGCTGTAGGGGTACCTGGGCTGGGAGTCAACAGAACTGGGTTCTGGTCCTATGCAGTAGGTAGAATAAAGGCCCCCCAGAGATGTCCATGTCCTAATTCCCAAAACCTGTGAATATGATGCCTTACGTGGCAAAAAGGACTTTGCATACGTGGATGTGTTTAGAATTGTGAGATGGGAAGATATTCCTGGATTATCCGGGTAGGCCCAATGTAATCACAAATGTCTTCATAAGAGGGAGGTGGGAAAGTCAGAGCCAGAGAAGGAGATGTGATGAAGGAAGTGGAGGTCGGAGCCATGAGACTGTTGGCTGGAGTCACAAGCCAAAGAATGTGGGTGGCCCCTAGAATCTGGAAAAGGCAATGAAATAGGTTCTCCCCTAGAGCTTCCAGAAGGAATGCAATCTTGCCAACACCTTGGTTTTAGTCCAGTGAAACCCATGTTGGACATCTGACCTCTGGAACTGTGGGTCATACATTTGAGTTGTCTAAGCCACCAAGTTTATGGTTATATGTTACAGCAGCAACAGGAAACAAATACATCCTACACCTGCCATTAACGAGCTCTGTGACTCTTGGGCGGGTCTTCCTTTTTCTTGGCCTACGGTGTTTGACATTAGGGAGCCTTATACACAATGGTTTTCAAATCTTTGATAGAAAATTTAGGGGCCGGCCTGGTGGCACAGCGGTTAAGTTCGCACGTTCCACTTATCAGTGGCCCGGGGTTCGCCGGTTTGAATCCCGGGTGCGGACATGGCACCGCTTGGCACACCAGGCTGTGGTAGGTGTCCCACATAAAAAGTAGAGGAAGATGGGCACGGATGTTAGCTCAGGGCCAGTCTTCCTCAGCAAAAAAGAGGAGGACTGGCAGTAGTTAGCTCAGGGCTAATCTTCCTCAAAAAAAAAGAAACAAAGAAAGAAAATTTAAAGGAGAAGGATACTTTTATGAATTGAAACGTTATGTGGAAGCCCAGCATAAAACAGAGGAGCGTGGAGCTTCTTTGGTGAAGGTTGCGACCCACTGGGTAGGGCAGGCAGGATGGCGTGGCAGAGCTGGAGTGTGGTCCCCAGGCTGTCTAACTCCACTGATCTTCCCTCTGGGGGAAGGCGCGCGCTCTGCGTACTGGACTGGTGGACAACTTCTGACACACACCAAAAAACTCATTGGAGTTGAGTAGAATTTAAACCACTCTTGTTATTAATGAGGCTCTATACTGTCGACCAGGGAAAAATCCACTACAATTTAAACGGCAGATGTTTATTTGGACAATTAGAATTGTAATTCGGGAGACACAGATTCAAGTAGAAACCAAAAATGTGTTCCGATTCCAGGAAAGGGGCTTAGGGTTTTTATGGGAAAAGGGGAGGATGAGGTGAGTTGTATTAAGGAAGAGGTCATTGGTGCTAGAAGAGGTCAGGCTAGGTTTGTACTTTGTAGATCGGTTGAGATTCGCTCATCAGAGCAAAGTCCAGTTTATCAGTCCTTACATACAGGGTATGCTTGTCCTTACTGACTTCTTGGAATGTTGGCGGTTTGGTCCAGTTTGGAAGATAAAGAAAATAAGACGTGCAAGGCAATTCCTCTGAAATGGTTCCTCGGGCTCTATTTTAATACGCCTCCACTCAAATCACTTTTCACAATGCAAGTGTTTTATTTTGGGTGCTCTAGACTACACTTAAGAATAGAGCTCATCTTCAAGGCATCCTCACCTCCCCCAAGATCCTCCTTCCAGATCCCCGCTCCTTCCGGAGCTTAAGCAAGGAGGTAGCGGCTCTCCCTCTCATTTGAATGGCCGTGAATACAACACTTCTAGAAAGAACCTCAACTGGTTTCTCATTGTTCTTGAAATCAACTTCTGTAGCCTGCCCTCATCCTCAGAGTGTCCTTGGGGGAAGATCCTCTTCTGGAATTTTCCTTTTGAGATTCTTCTGTTGCCCTTGAAGTCTAGCCAGGGTCCAAACTCATGCATCTCTGTGTGACTCCGAGTTTCAGACGTCTACAGTTGGGGACCTCCTATGATGTCATGCTCAAAAATTGGAAGAGATAAGGGGCCAGCCCAGTGGCACAGCAGTTAGGTTTGCACGTTCCGCTTCGGTGGCCTGGGGTTTGCTGGTTCGGATCCTGGGCACAGACCTACATACCGCTTGTCAAACCATGCTGTGGCAGGCGTCCCACATATAAAGTAGAGGAAGATGGGCACAGATATTAGCTCAGAGCTAGTCTTCCTCAGCAAAAAAGAGGAGGATTGGCAGCAGATGTTGGCTCAGGGATAATCTTCAAAAAAAAAAAAAAATGGAAGAGGAAAGTAAGGAGAGTGATAGACACATTTTCTTATCGGCACTAAAATTCTCTGGGAGGATGCCAAGGGCAATAGAAACCCAGCCTGTCTGAGCAATCAGAGCATCATTTAAAAAACAAACAAATAAGCTCAATGGACTAGGATAACTACCCCCTTATTAAAAGCAACTTTAGGACCAGACAAAACAAACACAAAGTTGGCGGAGGGTTATTAAATGTGAACGTGTCTCTGCTGTACAGGGAGACTTTCTACTTGGTTACTTCCTGAAGGAGCACACAGAGCACGATGAAAGGAGATACATGTTATTCTTAGTGTTGATATAACGCATAAGAATCAATGGGAGAACTTGCTAAAATTGCAAATTCCTGCGTTCCTCCAAACCCAGAGATTCTGCTTCAGCAGGTCTGGTCTGAGACATTCCAGATGATTCTGCTATGCATGTTTCCGGGAGGAAATTTGGACAATCACTGATGGTTGTGTCTGAGCTACCAAAGGAAAGACAGCAGGTAGTCCGGCACTTCAGTCTATTCTTGGAAACTCTTTAATGACAAGAACCCTCATGCATATTTCTTATTTCCTGGAGTGCTTCTCTCTACGAAATTTTATTAGGTGACTGCATAGTGGTTCTCTCATAAAAACAAAAGCAACCATTGTTAGCGTTCTATGGTGTTATATAATGTCAGCTATAAACATATTGTGATCCAATGCTTTTTACATGTGGCTGTCCAGTTTTCCTAACACCATTTATTGAAGAGACTGTCCTTTCCCCATTGTATATTCTTGGCTCCTTTGTTGTAAGTTAATTGACCGTAGATGTGTGGGTTTATTTCTGGGTGTCCTTGTCTATGAAAATGAGATGAGCAAAGATGTAACAACATGGAGAAAAATTGTCCTTGTTAGCAAAAACGCGTGCTTGATTGGGGAAACATTCTGATAAGTGTCTTAGGATGGGGCATGCTGGAGGAAAACAGTGTCTTGGGAGGGGTGCAGGGTGAGCTGGGGGCCTGGTAAAGGAATTTGGGGGTCAAGAGCGGGAAAGAGGCTTCTCTTCTTCATCTCTTCAGCACACCTTCAGGAACATTTCCCTTTCTCTTTGAAGCTTCCTGAGAGTTGAATTATGGGGGAAGGTTGAAGGTGCTGAGCTCGGCTCTGAGCGGGACCTGGTCTAGCACAGAAGCAGCCACCTGAGTTCCAGTGCCTGGATGCTCGCAGTAAACGCTGCCTTTTAACTCGAACAGGCCGAGGCAGGATGGAAAGCACTTCCTGGCCTCATCTCCTCCACCTGTGCGACGTTTAACTAAGAAACCACCCGGCCCAGATAATTATCTAGGGCAGTGGGAATGGAGGTGATTTTGTCCCTCCTTCCCTCGGGGACATTTGGCAATGTCAGGAGACAATTGTGGTTGTCACAACTTGGGGGGAGGACGCTAATGGCATCTAGCAGGTAGAGGCCAGGGATGCTGCTAAACATTCTGCAATGCACAGGACAGTCCCCAACAAAGCATTATCTGGCCCAAAATGTCCATAGCGCCAAGCTTGAGAAATCCTGACATAGAGCCTTCCCTCTGATTATAGCCCCGGGAATAAAACATCAAGAAGCAATCTTTTTTTTTTTTTTTTAAAGATTTTACTTTTTTCCTTTTTCTCCCCAAAGCCCCCCGGTACATAGTTGTATATTCTTTGTTGTGGGTCCTTCTAGTCATGGCATGTGGGACGCTGCCTCAGCGTGGTTTGATGAGCAGTGCCATGTCCGCGCCCAGGATCCGAACCAACGAAACACTGGGCCGCCTACAGCGGAGCGCGAGAACTTAACCACTCGGCCACAGGGCCAGCCCCAAGAAGCAATCTTTATGGCACAGTCTGAGATCAGGGAGCACACTAGCAGGTCAGCCGACTCTATTATTTAAAATAATAATAAAAATAATAAGCAGACAACTATACTTATGAACGTCTTCCTCTCCCCTGCTTCAGCTGATCTGACATTGAACTAACTTTGCTATATAACCTGCTAAATAAATAACTTTTGTTCTCAGGACTAAAAAGCCAATGCAATTTCCCCATCTCAGTAACCTAGCAGCAAGGTAAGCAGCCAAGATTTCCATCTAGAGCTGAGCTACCAGCGCCCTCTGCTGGAGAAATTCATAACTGCAGCTTTATGTGCTGAGAACAAGAAAGAATTGACCCAGGTCATTCGGATCTAACAAGTGTCTGGGGCCGCTGATTTTTTTCTGCTGAATATGTGATTGCCTAAAAGGGCGGGGAGTATATTGGCTTATAAGATCAATTTCTTTCTTATATAGCATCCTGAAAGTTTACACATTATTTGATAGTGATTAAATATTCCTCGTCCTTCTCTATAAGCACAGAATTAATTCATGAAACAGCATCAAAGTTTAATGATAGAAACAACAGAAGCAGATCCGAGGATGCTCTTTTTAAATTTTTGACTACTTAGAAATTAAAGAAAATTTGGAAAAAGTATAGAAAAGTAAAAGGAAGAACAACAATTATGTGCAGTCCCACTTCCAGAAAAAGTGACTATTTTACATTTTGGAATATTTTCTTCTAGCCCTTTTTCTAGGAAAAGAAAAAGTTTTTTAAAATTGTTTTGACTGGGGCTGGCCCGGTAGTGTAGTGATTAAGTTTGCACACTCCGCTTTGGTGGCCTGGGGTTCGCAGGTTCGGATCCCGGGCACAGACCTGGCGTGGCTCATTAAACCACGCTGCGGCGGGGTCCCACGTAACACAGAGGAAGATTGGCGCAGATGTTAGCTCAGTGATGGTCTTCCTCATACACACAGACAAAACTGTTCTCATTGTTTGTTTTGCCCAGTGCTTACATCCTGTAGATAAAAATTTGTTCTGTGGTTTTTTTTTCTCTGAACGCATCATAATCGTTTTTGCATGTTATTATGAGCATTTTTTGTTACTGTGAGGGACACATGGATGCATCGCCCTTTCTGGGGAAAGAGCTTGTTGTCCCAGCTGCTGCCCTTGGCCGCCCCCTTCAGGGATTGCCTCTGCTGCAGGGAGCCACCTGGACAGGTTCAGCTCTGCCCAGCACAGCGCACGTCCAGGGGCTGGCCGAGGCAGGGACGATGGCCCGGCCATTTCCGCCCAATGGGGGAGAGCTCTGGTGGGCCCTTGGGCTCTGGAAGTCCCCAAGGGTCGGCTGCAGTTGCACTCCTGCCTCTGCCCAGTCCTGCTTCCCACTCTGGCCTTCCACAGCTGTTCATCCTAGGGCACTTCCTGCACGTGAAACCCCCTCCCACTCTCTTCCTCCCAGAGAACATGTCCTGGGAGTGCCCTGGGATGTTGTGCGTGCCCGTGGCTGTTACTTTTCATTTTTTTATTTTTCAGAAGCTGTTTATTTTCCATCTCCCTGATTTCCGTTTTCTGTTCAAGAGTCTGTGGAAGAGCAACTCAAGAGCAGTCAGTGGTTCTTCCTACCCATTCAGCAGCCTGCGCAGTGGGAGCTGCGGCCCAGTCTTCGGTGGCAGGCTGAGGGCTCCATCCTCAGTAGGAAATGGCTGGACGGGCACAGAGGGGACCAGCATGCCTTCAGACAGCGTGGGGCCTCGGGGTGAGCTGGAGCAGTCCATCCACCCCGAATTCCCTCCTTGGTCACAGCCTTTCCAGCAGTGGCTTGCTCTCCTTTTCAATCTCTTCAGGATCTCTGTAGAGTAGAGATGAGGCGCGACCTCCTGTGGGTGTTCACAGGAGATGGTGCCACACGTGCACTCAAGTTCTGGGCCAGCATCCACCACATCAGACCCGCTGAGTGGGCTCCCTTGTGTTTGCAGGGATGGTGGTGTCCACATAGCAGAGGAGAGTGTGTCACACAGAGCAGTGGCGGGCAGGTTAACACAAGAGGCCTCCGTGAGAGGCTGGCGGTCAGCCCTGGGGTCAGTTGCCACCAGAAGTCACGGTTCCTGGAAGGCCGCCTGGATCTGGTTAGTGAAGGTTCCAGCAGAGAAGCAGCTGGCAGTGGGAGAGGCTCCAGCGGCAGCAGCAAACTTGAGCACAGCTCACCGGTCAGCATTCCTGGAGGATGTGACGCTGGCATCGGCTGGGTTTTCAGTGGCGACAATGGCACGGTCTGCCTGTGGAAGCTTTTCCCAGGTTCTCTTCAGCTTTACGATGTAGATGCCATCACTTTTCCTTTTGTAGATGTGCTGTTCCATTTGGAAGTCAAGGTGGCTGCCACCTGAGTGGGCTCCTCCTGTGCGGAACGGGAGGACATCCTCCTCCTCCGTTTGTGGGACACCCAGGGCTCCGGACACTGTGAGTTTCCCTTCAAGTTATGGTGGGAACCCAGACCAACGCTGTATGGACCCCCCCTGGCTAGTGTGGAAAGCACTTTTAATTTTTTGAATGTAGTGCTATGTGTACATGTTTAAAAAAAATTACAACAGTGCAAAAGGATATTTAGTGCAAAGGTAAGTCTCCGTCTCATCCTGAGCCCTACTCCCCAGTTGTTCTCCTCTGAGGCAAATACTGTGATCCCTCTTGAGTCCATCTCTTTGCAGGGCTGGGCTGTGCAAATACCCACCTGGATACTGTGACGGTTAATTCTACGTGTGCACTTGACTGGATCACCGGATGCCCAGGCATCTGGGTAAACATGATTTCTGGGTATGCCGATGGGGTGTTTCCACAAGAGATCAGCATTTGAAGTGGTGCACTGAGGAAAGCAGGTGGCGCTCCCCAGGGTAGGTGGGCCTCATCCAGTGCGCTGAGGGCTGAACAGAACCAAAAGGGGGAGCAAAGGAGGATTCAGCCTCTTTCTCTCTGCCTGACTGCGTGACGGGCACAGCAGTCTTCTCCTGTTCTCTCTGCAGACTGGGCCTGGAGTCCACACCCACCACTGGCTCTCTGGCTTTCTTGGGCCTCCAGCTTGCCAACTGCAGATCATAGGACTTCTCAGCCTCCACAATTGCATGAGCCAATTCCTTGTAATAAATCTCTTTCTAGAGATATCTATCAATCACCTATCTATCTATCTATCTCTATCTATCTATCTATCTATCTAATCTATCCATCCATCCATCCTACTGGTTCTGGTTCTCTGGAGAACCCTAATACAGACACATATCACTTAAAACTGTATTTGGCAAGAATTCTAGATTTACAGGAGAGTTGCAGTGTTGGTATGGAGTTCCCCCATCTCCTCCATGCAGCTTCCTCTGCGAACCCCTCACACCGCCAGTCACCACGGCTAAGAAATGAACAGTGGCGCACTACTGTCAACCAAGCTGCAGATTTAGTTAGGATCTCCCCGTCTCCCACTCCCGTCCTCCTTCTGGACAATGTGGGCTCCCAGCTGGCGTCGAGCCTGTCACTTCATGGCTTCATGATCCTCCTTCCAGCAGATGTCCTGGAATTACTGCACTTGGGTTGGACTCAAGGCAATTCTGCTTCTTGTTTTTTTTAATGCTGGTATAAATAACATGCTGCTTCACAGTTTTTCATAAAGTTCTCCATTTCAGATTCTTTCCTGAGGGTGCAGGGTTTGGCCATTTTTTTAAGGGTGTTGATCCATGTTACCAACTTTCCCTCTACAGTCGTGCGTTTACCCCAGGAGCTGCCGTCTGACAGTGGGGATGACCTCCGATTCCACGTAAACAGGGACGTGCTCTTCCAGTCCCCTCCTCCTGGCCTCTCAGGACGGCTTTCCATGCGGTCCGTCCCGTCCCACGTCAAGTCTGTGAGCTTCAGCTTCCCTCCTGGACACACCCCTTTGATACTTTCTCTCGACTTTTCCGTATGTCTGAAATTGTTCATAATAAAAAACCTCTTTTAAAAATGTGCCATTCCAGGTTAGATTCACGTACCTGGTGGGAGGGAAGGTGGAGGAGGGCGTCTGAAGGTTGAAATCGATGCTAATGAATGGCAGCAACTTCAGATGTCCCCCAGTGCTCTCCTATGCCGTCACTGTGTTGGGACAGCGCATTTGAGGAGTGAAATAAACAGTCTGTCAAGGAAACGGGCCACCATCTTCCAACACCTGCTGGTTCCAGATTTTTCCAAGGCAGCCTTGTCATCCCTAGTAAGAACTGTCGTCTCTAAGAAGTAAGTCCTGGTGATTATTTCACCAGCAAGTTCTCCATAATTTATTTTAAAAAGAAACAGAATCAAACTTGAAATATGTGTTGAGAGGAACGGAGAGGCATGATGCCAGAAGAGGAGCCATTCGTTAAGGCCTGGCCATTTGTCTCAATTCTCTGTGCGTGCCCTGGGGTGGCTGTCAGCACAGGGGGAGTATTTAAGTGGGATTATCTGAGCTCTTTGCTGCTGCAAAGATGGATGGTGTCTAAGCGGAAACTCTTCTCCTCACAGTCACCAGGCAAAATAATAATGGTCAGGAAGAACACCACCAGGCCCCTAATGAGAAACTGTTGACAGAAAAATTGCTCTAACATTCATCAAAGAGCCAATAAATGTCAAGGAAGGGACTGGAGATGCGGCGGCTCATAAATTCCTTCTCTCGGGGACTCTGAGGCGAGTTTGGGGACAACACACCCGCTCTGCCTTTTTCCCGAACGTTGCTAAATAAACTTCCAGAAAGCTTAGAGCAGTTATGGGGTGGCTTACCCTGACAGCTCTGAGGGGATGATTGAGGGCAGCTGCTCCAGTTTTTGGTCAGAGGGTCCTGTTTTTGCCCCAATACTGGCCAGGTCTTTATCTTTTCAGTCATTTAGACCTTGTCTTTGTGATGTCACAATTCCTAGGTTAACTGAGAGCTGAGACCCTTTCTGGCTTGAAAAGCCAAAGCTCTATGTAGACGATTCCATTTGCTCACTAATGAGTCCAAATGGATTTTCCCTCTTGATTCCTGTAATGCTTGTTGCCTGGTGACCACTTAGCAGCCAATCGAATGGCTTCCTTGTGACAGATCTTCTGTTGGTGAATCTTGTTTTCACTTCTTCGTCAGGGGACGAGCATGTTAGCCGAGTGGCTAGTGTGACTCCGCCTCTGGACTGCGTTTGGGTTCCCCCAGGGGCGGATCCCCGATCAAGGACTCATGGGAAGGCTGTTTGTTGGAAAGTGAGCCCAGGAAGCACGGTGAGGGGTGGGACGAGCTGGGGCGGGGAAGGAGAAAGGGCCATCGCGTCTGCGTGAACGATACTGGGTCTCAACCCTGCTGGGTCTTCGGGGAAGACACAGTACCACGTCTCAGAGCTGGTCCCTCAGATGACCGGGGAGGGGGCGTTTATCCGTGGACACCCGTTGGCTGCTCCTTGGGGGGTGTCCCTGGAGGCCTTCACTCCTCCTACTTCTGGGTTGGCCTGTTGAAGGCTGAGCTAGCTCCTGGAGTGCCAGAAGTCACCCTCAGAGAGGCAGACACAAAAGTGCCTGGGCTGGGGCGGGGGGCGGGGGTCGTGGGTCGTAGTCAGCTGGGGCTGCTATAACAAGATAGCACAGGCTTGGGGGCTCAAAAGCAGACATTTATTCCTGACAGTCCTGGTGGCTGGAAGTCCAAGGTCAAGGCGTCAGCAGATTTGATTTCCCCTGAGGTCTCTCTCCTTGGCTTGCAGACGCCGCCTTCTCTCTGTGTCCTCACGCGGTCTCTCCCTCCTCTTATCAGGACACCAGTCCCAATGGATAAGCTCCATCCTTATGACCTCATTTAACCTTATTACCTCTTTAGAGGCCTCCTCTCCAAATACAGTCACATTGCGGGTAGGGCTCAAATATATGAATTTTGAGGGCACACAGTTTGGTCCACAACTGGGGAAAGCTGTTACCTGTGGAAACTGCCCAGCACCATGCAGGTGACATGGGGTGGGGGGTGGTCATCATCAGCATTGCTACACATATATGTTTAATTTCATGCTCCCAGCCACATAGGAGGTAGGTGTTATTATCCTCCCCATTATAACCATGAAGAAGCTGGGACTCAAAGAGGTGAGACACCTGGCCCCACACGCAGCTAGTAATAACAGGGCGGCTCAGAGGCCACCCAGCTATCCGACTCTTGTCCCATGATAACTATTTTGTATTTGAATTTTAACATCGTCGTGGTTTATCTCATCTACTAGACTAAGTTCCTGGAGGGTCATAATTGTCTTACCTTTAAAAAAACCCATCCTATGGTGCCTCACTCAGTGCTTCGCAATTAAGTAGATTCTCAATAAATACATGAATTGATGTTTGTGTGTGTGTGTGTGTGTTAAGGAAGATTCACTCTGAGCTAACATTCATTGCCAACCTTCCTTTTTTTTTTTTTTTGCTTGAGGAAGATTAGCCCTGAGCTAACATCCATGCCAACCTACCACTACTCTGTATGCGGGATGCCTCCACAGCATGGCTGATAGTGGAGTAGGTCCGCACCAAGGATCCAAACCCACGAAGGAGGTCGCAAAAGCAGAGCACGTGGAACTTTAACCACTTGGCCATGGTGCCAGCCCCGAATTGATGTTTTTAAAATCACCTCTTGACTGTTTCTTTTGGAAACAGACCCAGAAAAAAAAAATCCATGCAACTACAATAAAGGAAGTTACGTCTGCTTTCATGGGAACATGGTAACCTGTGAGGGACAGGTCACCCCTGGGGGCCTCCACCAGCAGGAGAAGGGATGTGAAGGGTCCCTGTGGGGTGTGAGCTGGGTGGGGGTGAGGAGCACAGTGAACGACCCTGGCAACTGTCCATCCTCCCTCAGCGAAAGGGAGGGATGGCTGATTCAGGAACTAAAGGCCTTGAGGAAACTTCCTTGGTAAAAACTGGACAGATTGGTTATCTTTAGGGGAAAATTATCAAATGATCAGAAAAATAACTTTGACAACCCTAACAAATGCTACAATTTTGGGTTAAGTTCAAATAAGCATATTAACCATTTCAGTAGATTCTATCAAGAGCAATTCTGTTAGATGTTTCCATCCCTCGCCACCCAACCATGTATTTTCTCTCTCTCTCTATGTGGAGAATGTTTTATCACCAGAAGTGTAAGCATTTGGAGACCAAAATGTGCTTAGCGATGTTTTAAAGAAGGTAAACGGGCTCCACGGAACCCCTGGGTCTGACATCACCAAGAGGAGCAATGTGACACCTGAATGCCGACCGACATTTACAATTAGGTACTTACCAACTTCCCTGGCCCTACAAAGCAAACACTGATTTCATTCACATACTGCTCAGCTATTTAACTTTCCAAAACTCATTCAGAAAATGTGACCAGAAAATTTTTAAAAACCCATGTATATCATGTGGCTGACGGGGAGCTGCACTCTGGCAACATTTAACTGGACCTAGCAAATCTCTCTGAAGGTCTGCTCTTCGCTCAGCACTTTTGTTGGGGGCAGGGAGGATGACACACTAGCCTGTGTGGCCTTGTGTGCGGCTCAAGCCCCAGACTTTAAGATGGCACAGAAGGGACCGTAGCTGTTGCTGAGCGCAGATGCCCGTGCACATTTAGCCATGCTATTTCTATTAGAATCATTATTGGTTTTGTACTGCTCTGGTTATAAAGTTGCATGTGTTTTGGAAAAACAAAAATTCAATGTGCTTCTTGCACAACAGAAGTATCTAGAAAGTAATGTGATGTAGTGACCACCTGAAAGCTGGTGAGAGGGCAGCAGGGCAGCCTGTGTGGTGACTACAAGGCTGTTCTCCAGAACTAGAGCCCCTGGGTTTCAAAGCCGCCCTGCCCCTTACTAACTGTGGGACAAGGGGCAAGTCATTTAATATCCTTGTTGTTTTAGTTTATCATCTGTATAATGGGGTTAATAAAACCTACTTCATAGAGTTTTGGGGAAGACTAATGCATTAATAACTGTAAAATTCTTTTTTAATTTTTCCTTCTTCTCGCCAAAGCCCCCCAGTACATAGTTGTATGTTTTAGTTGTGGGTCCTTCTGGTTGTGTTATGTGGGATGCCACCTCAGCATGGCCCGATGAGTGGTGCCACGTCGTGCCCAGGATCCGAACTGGCGAAACCCTGGGCCGCCGAAGCGGAGCACGTGAACTTAACCACTCAGCCATGGGGCCGGCCCCATGTAAAATTCTTAAAACAGTGCCTGGCACAGAGCAATCATTACGTAAATTTAAATGTTGATAAAGCCTAAGATGAGTCAGCCCTGGGGTCTAACGGTTAAGATTCGGTGCCTTCTCCCCTGCAGCCCGGGTCTGTTTCCCGGTCAGGGAACCACACCACCTGTCTGTTGGTTGTCACACTGTGACACACTGTGACACCGGGATTTCAAATACCAGCAGGACCACCCACGGTGGACAGGTTTCAGTGGAGCTTCCAGACTAAGATAGATTGGAAAGAAGGACCTGGCCACCCACTTCCAAAAAACTTGGCTATGAAAACCCTAGGAATAGCAGCGGAGCGTTGATACAGCACCGGAAGGTGAGAGGATGGCGCAAAAGGACCAGGCTGTCCACAGGGTCACTAGGAATCAGAATCCACGTCATGCTACACTGTGACCAATACAGCTTTCTTTTTCTAAATTCCCAGAAATTTCTAAAACTGGGAAGTGCCATCTTAATACAAAATTCGGCTAGAAAAATATTGAAAACATGCAGCATAAAACAGAAAGATTGACCTGGCCCACCACTTCCCTTCCTCCCCCTTTCCCCGTGGAACAGGCACCTCCCCTCACTGGGGAGCCGGAAGGGGCCGGGCCATTCCATCCGAGACACTGTACCGTATTGATGCCTGCCAGCTTTTCACACGCCTCTGTTTGGGACCTGAAAAATAAGTTTTGGGCTCCAAAATATGAAAGAAAAACCCTTACAAGGCTGAAATTTACTATTTTATTAACTTTAACGTCAACTTCAATAATGTTGAATTTAACTCTCGCCTACTTCATGATTGCCAAGAAATAATAATCCTTAATTAATCACATATGAAAAACTAAATTTGAAAGCAAATTATTCAACTCCTTTCCCTAAAGAGAATTAGATTTAGTGTGGAATAGGGGTGCATTTTGCTGTTTTATGTGATGTGGGGTGGGGCTTCGGAAGCATGAGCTCCCAGGCCTGTGAAGACCCCGCGACCTGCCCCCGTGGGAGATTTTCAGAGGGTCCTGGAGGGCTCAGCCTCCCCATATCCCTCTCCCAGCCAACAGCGACTGATCATAACATCATCACAGAAGCCGCACTGCTTCGACTTTTAAAGGCAGGTACTGCTGGAGAGATGCCCCTCACCTCCACCCTGAGGCAGGGGGTCCCACATTGTGGGGTGCAGCTGAATCACTTGGAAATCTTTTTTTAAATGCATACCTTTGGGCCCCAGGAATCAGAATTTGTGAGTCAGTAAGGCAAGTGTGGAGCCCAGGAACCTGCATTTGAACAGATAGCTCGTCCATGGGCCACACTTCTGAAGCGCGACTCCTAGTGCAGTGGGTTTTCACAGGAAGGAGAGAGAGAAGGGGAGAATAATGCCCCTGGACAAAATGAAGGGCAATCGCCAATTTCGACAGAGTCCACCTCCTGTAGGGTCTTCCTAGCCGATGGCATCGTCAAAAGGTTCAGGTGTGGCCCCAAAGCTCTGAGCATCTGGCTTTCTCGTTCTCAAGCGTAACCCGGTGTTTGCAAGGTTCACCACCTCTCAGGGTAAATCTCCCATCTTCTCCATTTGTAAAGAGCATTTTCTTTGAGCAGAAGCTACCTGTTTCAAGTTTTGTGGCAAGTTTCCCAAACCTGGTACTGCAGAATCCGGAACGTCAGAACTAACAGGACAAGGGTGTCCAAAGGCGTCATTTTTGCAGAAGGGAAACTGAGTGCTGAGAGAGGGCACGTCGCCTCCACACAGTGACACAGCTGGTCCTCGGCACTCTTGCCGTTCAATCGGGCTATCTCCCCTGAATCCCCTTCGAGAAGCAACACTATGCTGCCCTGGCCGTGCCATTCTGACTGGTGTCCTTTCAGCGCCCTGGAAGTCCGTCCCTCCAGGCTGGAACGGTAATCTTTTTGGTAGGTTGGGAGGCATATGGCGTGGTAGTCAGGAGCGCAGGATTCAGAACAACACAGATCCAAACCCGCAGGCTGGCTCGACCGTGGCAAATGCCTCTACTTCTCTGAGCCTTTTATACACCGGGGGAAGTAAGAGCTACCTCACGGGCTGCCTGGCAAGAATTGAGGCTCATTAAATCAGCGTGTGCTGTCACACAGCAACTCCCTCCAAGGTCACTGATGTAAAGTGAATCAGGGAGCTGATGCCTGTCGTTCGCTCCACTGGCTCATGCTCTCCAGGGCTCCAGCCAGCCTTCAGAATGATCTCTTCCTCAGGCTGAGCAGCGTGAACACCCACCGCACTGACTGCTCAGCCCCTGGACCTCCTGGGGTGTGGTCTGCCGGACTGAGCTCAGCAAAGCTCCCTGAGATGCAAATGATGCAAAGGGAAAGATGGATATACCGGGCTTTCCAAAAGCAATCAAGTGTGGTTACCAGAGACTTTTCATTCGAGAGCCCAGTAGAAGGAAGCAGAGATACAAATTAACCCCAAATTCCTATTAGCCAAGGGGATGAATTATATGACGCTGGAGGCTGGGGAGCAGATTTTCCTTCTGGATTATTTTCTGCACAGGCGACTATTAAGATTTATAGCTGGTCCCTGGGCGCACATCGGCTCGCAGGCTAGGACGCTGGCCCAGAGGCCTCAGGATCTCCTGGTTTGAGGGTCTTGTGTGACTCACACAGAAACTGGGAAGTTAACTTTTGGTTTTGGTTTGCCAAATGTGGGAGGCGGCTTTGTTAGCTTCTCCAAGGCCCAGAGAGCGTATATAACCCCCTCTCCACACTGTGCGGTGGCCAGATGGCAGCCTCCACAGCAGGTGCCTGGAGAGGAAGCAGCGGTAGGGCCCCATGGACGGCATTATTTTTGAGCAGACCACGACAACCCAGTCCTTCACAAGCTACTTCAGAATCTCAGCCAGCTGTCTGCTAGCTTCGTCGTGAAAACTCCATTAGTGGTCTGTCAGTAGTCAAATCTGATGTCCCTTGTGCGCTACGTTCTGTAGCGAGGACACTTGGTCCGTTGCTTTGTTTGGAGAGCTGCCGCAGCACAGAGAAGCCATCCCTCAGGCTGGCCTCAGGCCAGCCCAGGACCTCCCCATGGGGTGGGCCAGCAGAAAGGGCTTCCAGGGCTTTCTGAGGCAGGTTGGAGCCCTCACTCTACCCCGTCTCAGCTGTCTGACCTTTGTCTCAAGCACTCATCTGTAAGTTGGACATACTTGTAGGCACTGCTGTGTGGGTTCTGGTGAGGATGAAATGAGAATGCAAAGGGTACCCAGCACCCACCACGTGTCCAGTAAACGGCAGCTCTGCTCATCTTTCTGCTCAGGAGGAGCACTCTTAATAACAAGCTCCTCCTTCCCCAGAAAGCACTCTTTTTCACCTTTCTAAACTCTAGCAAAGAAAACAATTGCCAAGATCAATAGAAACCAGTGAAAACACGATGGGATTTCCACACCAAGACAGGCCTGCCCCAGCGAGCTCAGCGGGAACCATGGTAGAGCTGCACGATGCTCTTTATCTTTGGCAGTGGTACCAATCACATTTATGGCCCCTTTCTACTCTTAGGTAAGATAAATTTGCTTTAAAAAAAAAAAAAAGGTCAGTCCACTGGGTAAGCTGGAGGACGAGAGATTTAGAACATTCTTGGGCCATACTGGACCAGCAGCCAGAAAACAATGTTAGCTCATGATCCAAACGCTAGCCCAGCGGGGGGACTCGCGTGTCTGCTGTTAGGTTGGATTCTTCACCAGAATCTGAGCAGAGTTTGCAAAGATCCCTGGGGCAGGTGATTCTCGGTGGGTGGAACATGTGTTCTGCGTCCCTCCCACCTCTCCTCCGTGTGTTTGTCCTCAGGTTTGGCCCAGGGTCCCAGTTTCACAGTATGTTGGACGGCCAGGACATTTCTTACAGGAACATCAGGCACCTATGACCTGTCCATCATTCTGGGCTTACAAAGAAAGAGTAAATTGATATTTTTCTTTTCTCAGATAGTTTACAGTCTGGGTGGGAAGATAAAATCAGCAGTCTCTCTAAATAATCATTTAAAATCATGTAAGTTTATTCCAAGGCCATAGGCATGATGATTTCTCAAGACTCAAGAAGATTTTCAGTGTGGAGAGTATCTTGTGGAGATGGGAAATGTTTCAGCTCTCTGGGGGAACCAGAACAACCTCCACCTTAGGGAGCGTTTCTGAGAGCAAGGTCTGGTTGGCATCCTTCTTTCACGTCTCGGTTTATCGTCACCTCCTCCCATGTCAGGGTGGTCCCTCATGGAAGCTTCTATGGAGGAGCATACCAAATAGCAGCCTTCTGCCAGAGCCAGCCAGCAGAGGCGCTCACTACCCTTAAGCACTTCATCTCACTCTCCATTCCATCCTTTCCCCATGGGACTGTGGTTTTTAACACAGACACATGCAGTGCAGCCATTACTAATGTTAGAAAAGCAGGCTGTCTTCCATTATAATCATAAGGCAGCAGTGGTGTTTGGGGCCCAGAAGGCAGGGGTGGGGGCTTCCTGAGCACTGTTCTCTCTCCGCTCCCTTCCTCTGGGAAGGCCGGCTCACTGTGCCCAGATGGGCTTTCTCTTCTGGATGAAGGCCTTGATCCCCTCCTGCCCATCTGGCAGGGCCAGGTTGTCCACCATGGTCTGGGAGGTGAGGTGGTAGGCCGTTCTAAGGTCCTGGCGCAGCTGCTTGTTGAAGGCGGCCTTGCCCAAAGACACCACGTGACGGCTCGAGGAGGCAATCTTTTTCGCTATTTTCATGGTCTCCTCCTCCAGCTGCCCTTCGGGCACCACTTTGCTGAGCAGCCCATGGAGCAAGGCCTCCTGAGCAGAAATGGGCTCCCCAGTAAAAAGCATTTCTGAGGCGACCTGAGGGAGGAAACACATGCGATTATTAAGGCATCTCCTCGTGACCCATTGCCCCCTACATCCCACCCTGTCCATGCCCCTCTCCTGACCTCTCTGCGACCTTGGCCCAGTTATCTGCATCCTCAGATAGCATCTCACCCGTCACCCATGAAGTCTTCAATACCCAAACTCCTGCCAGAGACAGATGGCATCTTCCTCAGAGCACGGAAATGTCAGTGCCCATGAGAGGGAGTCTACCTAGTCTACGCCCCTCTCTGGGCCTCAGTTTCCCAATCTGCCTAGTGGGATAATACTATCTAGCACCATTGATCTACAGTGATTTTACCCAAAGAGACTAGATTCTTTTTCCCTAGGAAAAAGAAGCCTGTTTATTTTCTAGTGAATCAGTACCATCTTTACTTAAAGTTTCTGTGTCGTGTGCTCTCGAAACTTCACATGAAAGAGAAGAAAACATGCCCTCTTACCCCATTCGCCAATCAGCTCCTGTGGCGGCCCCTC
Source organism: Equus quagga (assembly GCF_021613505.1). Lineage (NCBI taxonomy): Eukaryota > Metazoa > Chordata > Mammalia > Perissodactyla > Equidae > Equus > Equus quagga. Next base: position 21,471,074 of record NC_060278.1, read on the forward strand.
TTGGGTCGCCCTGACTGGTGGTGGGTTCATAGTCCCCTTCCCAGGGCTTCCACTTAAAAAGTGACCAAAGGCCCTTGAGGCCCAGGCTCACCCCGGGGCAGTGGGACCTGGGTCTGGAGTCGGATGTCCCCGACTTCCAATCCCAGATGGGCCACTCACTAACCACAGGGCCTTAAGGAAGCGAATAAAGGCTCCGAGTCGGTTTGCTCATCTGAACAACGGGAGCGAGCCCTCCATCCTCCTGCAGAATCGTGAGGATTAGAGAAAGTGCGGGTGAGGCTCACACCACAGTGCTGGATGCTCAGCGGGCACCTGAGAAATGCAGAGGCCCCTATTAACAGATTCTGATGCGGCGGGCCTGGGCGGGCCTGAGACCCTGTGTCTCTCCCAGGCGCTCTGGTGGTCAGCCCACCAGGCTGAGCAGCAAAACTTTAACACTCTTTCCGGCTTGGAAGTTCTGCTCTGTTCTAATTAGACTCTCAGGAAATCCGATTCTGCAGATACACAATGTTACCATGGTGAATAGGCGGAAGCAAGTGTTTCTGCCATGGAGAAATGACTGGTTTGGGAAGAGGGGGTCTGATCTTGTGGATGCTCTCCCGTGATGCAACTGCCTGAGGCGCTGGCCCTACATTTCTGAGCAAGGCCAACCAGCTCTGACTGGGGAAGGAAGCAGCTGCACCAGGCAGGTTGTTTCTATGGTGCCATAAAGACGTATTATTTAACTCACGCCGGAGGAGAGAAACACTTCACAAGTGTGGGAAACTATTCACGCCCAGGTTCAGTCTGCCTTGAACACAAGGGCTCCACTCCATTGTTTCTGCTCCCAGCAGCAAACCGCAGCCCTCGGTCTCCAGCACGGCTGCGCAGTTTCCCATGGTGACCAGCAGAGGGCACTGGTGACCCACACATGTGGCCTCAGCTGGTGTGCAAAGGGCCGAGCGTCCTGTCCAGGCCAGGCTGCAAAAGCACCTGCTGTGTCCCTGTGGATGTGCACGCGGACATGCGCCACCACCCACACACAGTTGACGGCCTCTGTATGGATGGGTTCGTATGGGTGCAAGCGAGCAATGATGACAGGCAGGTTTAGATTTTTGTGAACTGCTATTTTCCTCTAAAGGGGGCCACAATGTGAGAGCTGCAGATCCAGAAACCTGACAGAGGCGGAAAGTTCTGACAGACTTCTCCTCCTACTAGATTCCCTTTGTCAGTACTGCAATTTCAGCTTGGTGTTGACCCCAAACCCTCTATCTGCTTCATGCCTCCACGTAGCCCAACATCAACGAGCCCAAGGTGAGGGGCATCTGATGACAACTCGGAACCACTTTCAGATGGCCAAGCAAGAAAAAACTCTGAAGGCTTGAAAACAAGAATGCTGGGACGGACCACAGGGATCCACAGGCCTCCCGGGCATCAGACCCCGTGGAGCGCAGAGAGTCGGGAAACACTGGAGATTTTTAGCCTGTCTCCTGAGCAGGCCTGGCCCTTGCTGAAACCGTCTTTGGAAGGTAAAAGCTACTTTTGTTCTTATAACGTCCCGCCCCTTCTTCTGTCACACATGGGCAATCATGCAGTGTGATTCTGAGAATTGGGCTTCCTGGGAACTTAAGGCATGATTTTGTCACACTTCCCCCCTCTTTTTTTCTCAAGAACTAATTAAAATTTGACAAAGATGAGGTAATGTTTAAGTTTCTAGGATTCAATTTAAGCCTTGGTTTAAAAAGTTTGTTTTAAGAAAGAATGGATTCTTATCCTGACAATAGGGCTGATTTAAAGGTTTCAAATGCCTTGACACGGAACCTTCCAGAATGTCAGGTGTTGAAGGAGAGGAACAGCTGCAGGTAGGCTAACCAGCACAGCTGCCTTTGACAATGCAGAAGGCCTTGTGATGTCACTTGCACAATTATGAGACAGTTTATTAATAAGCTCTGACAATATATTTACAATGCGTTTTAATCTAATGTACTGGCACAAAGTAGAGACTTAAGAACTATTTATTGAATTAGTATATATACATTTAAGGTAAATGTATATCCTGACAGGATCCAAACACCACCTAGTCTGAGGACATTTTAGCTGTTGTGTTTGGACAGGTCACTTTTGCAGTGTGGAGCCCATGTTCAGCCCATTTTCCTAAGTGTGTGTGCTTGCAGGCATCTGTCTTCAGAATTTCCTTATGAACACACATTTCTGGGAAAACTAATGAGGAGGCACATGGAAGAAAGGAGTCTTCTCTAAACTTCTTGGTCCTGTCAGCTGACTTCCGTTGGGTCTCATTTCTTTTGCGTCTCAGGCATATGAGCAACTGCTAATTTTTGCAGTTGATGCTAAAATGGATGCTGTATTCTAGAAAGCACTTTAGGTTCTGTACTTGCTCTGGTATATGACTCCCTCTCCCCTTTTAAAAATAGATTTCCAATTGAGAATGAGGAAGTATTTTTCTCTGGAACAGGGAAACCACTGGTTTCCACTTAAGAGATGTTTAGTAAATATAATTTCTCGATGTTACAGGAAGAGAAGAAAGCTTCATGAAGAAAATGGACCTCACTTTGGTTACCAACGACATAACAGCTCTCGTAATATGGCTCCTTGTGGGGCAGAGTCAACATACCATGCACGGATACGCATCTTCCTGAAACTCAACTGTCGTGAACCTGACATACGCAGTCTATATATATAGATATATATACATATCTCAGCTACTTTCAGTCCATTCTAGAACCAGACAGATTGTCAGCCAACAACAAGCCAGTGCACTGGCTCCTGGCCTCTTGACACCGGCATCTGTCACCATGCTATTATCTCTCATAGGCAACCATTCAGTGCAACAAAACTGAGTCTCAAGTGCACTTCAAATAAGATTACAAAAATGTGTGCTTTTTTTTTTTTTTTGAGGAAGATTAGCCCTGAGCTAACTGCTGCCAACCATCCACGTTTTGCTGAGGAAGGCTGGCCCTGAGCTAACATCTGAGCCCATCTTCCTCTACTTTATATGTGGGACGCCTACCACAGCATGGCATGCCAAGCGGTGCCGTGTCTGCACCCACGTGCAGTTCGGGATCGGAACTGGTGAGCCCCAGGCCGCCGGCACAACGTGCGCACTTGACCGCTGCACCACCGGGCCGGCCCCAAATGTGTACCTTCATGAAAACAAACAAAAGAAATCCCAAAACCAAGGCAAGGGTGAAATGTGGTCGAAGCCCACTGTGAAAAGCTGCAGAGGAACAGCGGCTGGCTGCTCCCTCCCCCACACAAGACATTAGAAGGAATGTGGTGGCACATCTGGCCAGCTGTGCATTGGGCAGGACGTCCTGATTCAAATGGTGCTTTTAACAAGCGAATTCTGGAGCTAACCCTCACACACACTGGAGGGTCGCAGCGGAGACGGCGCTGGGGGGAATTCAATTACCTTTCTCGGCACTGCTCTCCCCAGGGCGACCCCAGGGGTGGAGCAGAAGAGCCCCAGGTTCACACCCGGGGTGGCAAAAGACGACTGGTCGCTCGCCACGGCGATGTCACAGCTGGCAACCAGCTGACACCCGGCAGCAGTGGCCAAGCCGTTCACCATGGCAATGACGGGGACGGGATGGTTCTGGATCAGCATCATGACCTGAAGGAGCAAACACAGCCAGTTCACTTTCAGCCAAGAGTGAGGGGCAGCACTAATGCTTAGTATTTGATATGAATTTACTGTTTTCGGAACGCTTTTTATAGGCATCAGTGTATCATTCTATGAAAAAAGGGTCAAAGAAGTGAGGCACAAAGAGAACTGAGTTGCATGAAATACCCACGATGAACCAGAATGTACAATGTGGTCTCTTGAGACCCCAGGAGGAAGGAGTCCTGTTTTAAAACCAGGACTTGAAGGCTCAGAGGGGAAGTAACTCGCCTCAGGCCACAAGATCCGCAAGCGCTCGCTGTGGGGTGTGAACCCGCATCTGTGGGACCCCAAGTCACTGGTCTCTCCACTCCAGCACGTCGCCGCTGCGAGGCGGCAGTCCCCTCTGACTGCTCCCCTACGAACCCATCTGGAGGACAGTGCAGACTGCGATCTCCGGGGCACAAACCAAACCGTTCTGTTCTAACGGTGCCTGCGCGGAGCCCTCATGTCAAAAGTCTGAAACTGGTATTTGGTACTTCCTTGAAAAATTAAGGTGGAAAGGGACTGGAAGGCAATTTCCTTAGTCATTACTGCTCAAATTACCACCATGAATAGTCTCTCAATTCTATTAAAATGCTGGGAACACCCTGCTGTCATCAAATAAACAAAATTCCTGAAACAGAGCCATGGGCACAGAGAGGGAGCGCCAGCTTGCTCATGGGACACCCCTCCCTCCCGTGAATCTCCAGAACTTCAACTTATTTTGGAAGCTCACGAAACAACTTGTTTATTTCTCCATTTCTTCATGACCCTCTAGACAGACTGTGCTGCTATGGTAACTTCAATTTATAAACAGTTGCTCTCTGAACCCAGCAGGGAGGGTGGCAAGGAGCAGTGACATCTGGCCTTGTTTCCCAGGTGGCAGCTCAAAGAGAACGCACCTTCACTGATTTGAAGATTGTGCCTGAGGAACGGACCTTCTGTTTTCATAAACATTTGATATTTGTCAGCTTTATGTAAAATAACTAATGATACACTGAAGGATAGAACATCGTACTCGAGAGTAGGGGTTCTTGACTTTGTTGGGGGGGTCGCCTTTTGAGGATCTTATAAATGCAATGCCCCTCTCCCTAGAAGAATGCACACGGACACACCCGTACCCCAAAGAGTTCCTGGGGTTAGGGGGTTCGTGCACTGCAGGTGAGGAGGGGGTGCTTACTACAGAGTCATTCTCAGAGGACTGCGACGGCATGGAGGAACGAGCAAGAACGTCTAAAGTCTTGCAGCAAAAAAGGAACAGATTTTGTTCAGCTCTGAGTGTCGTCTGTCACCTAACGAGCTGAAGTTACTTATGAAAAGCCATCTGACTGTGAGTAGAGCTGATCAGTGTGGGCTCCTGGCCGCCATCTATGAGGGGCTGGGATCCCATGCAACCTGGTGGGAAAATGCTTAGGGGATCCAGCCTACACCAACAGCATTCAAAATACTCATACCTTTTATAGGAATTCTACTTCCGAGACATAAGCTGAAGTAGGGTAAAAAGCTGTCTGCACAAAGATGTTCACCGAATCATTATTTTATAAGAGTAAAAAACTATAAGTAATATACATAGATAAAAATAAAAAGTGGCTATGCAAACTAAACAATATCCATTTAATGGAACGTTGTGTTCTCGTTACGGAATTTTCCCAGAGAAGTGCCAGCAAGGTGGTCTGGGGCTGGGTGGCGGTCTGGAGCCAGGCTGCTGGGGTCTGATGCCCACTCTCTCACTCACTTGCTGCCTAACCCTCAGTTTCCACATCTGTAAAATGGGTATAACAGTAGTGCCAACCTTACAGAACATGAGAATTATATAAACTCGTATGTCTAAAGTACTTAAAATATTACCTGGCACATAGTAAGCGTTCAATGCTATAATCATATTATACAATGATACAGTATAATCGCACCGAGGTATGATTATTCAGACAAACAGGTACACATGGAAAAAGATTAAAAAGAAAGATAGCAAAATATCAATTACAGTTCTCTCTAGGTGGTATGATCATGGTATAATATCAGTAATTTCATTTTTCCTCCTTTTCCTTTGGTTCTAAGAGATTTTCAAAATTTCCCATAATACGTACTTATTACTTTTATAATTATAAGATATTTTAAATAAAGTTAGAGAGCAATTCAGAAAAAACAAAGGGAATCTAGATAATAAGCAAGCTGAGATCATCAATCCCTTGACAGTCAAGAATTGATTATGCCTCCTGTTTTGCCTCCTGAATTGGGTAATTTTTTTGGTCCTGCTTACTCCAAAATTTCACATAAAGTTAACTCTGACCCAGCCAACAGAGCAGCGTTACTGAGGGTTCCGTGTTGTTTCGAAAAGCGAGAGGCCTGTCCCACTGTCATTTCAGTGGCGGGTGTGAGGAGAAAGAAGAGTTTCTCTCTGGACCAGGGTGTCCACCTTCAAGCTTCACCAGGACAGAAGGGAGACAGGGACAGGTGTCCGGTGAGGGCCGCACCCTCAGCTCACACAAGGTTGTTTTCGCTCTTCCATAACCAAGGGTTTCTCCTCATTCTCAACCTGCCCTGTGCCCGATTTGTAAATAATTAACCATCACGCGGTACTTGTGGTTGGTAACAAATTTGCTGTAGTTTTTATAGCTGCTGAGCCAATGCAGGTACCTTTATCTTCCTTTCTAAAATCAAATTTTCTCATGCATGAACCAAACAATGAAATATCTAGCTCATTCTGTTCCAATCTGCCTGCTGATTACACTTGGAAATTGACATCTTGTACAAGTTCATGGCGCTCATGTTTATCCAGGATAATTTAATAGTCTTAGGAAAAGTATTAAAGAAATCAATGCACTTTCACTCCGATTTCACCGCTTTAGGGCTGGGTCCTGTGCAGGCTCTGCACAGGTCTTTCCAGTAAGCCGGGGGCATCGTGGGCTGGAGGCCTCCCCGAAACCCGGCCTCCATCCTCTGAAGCAGCCCTGGCTCCCCTGTGGCCCTTTGCGAACCCATTTAGACCTCGGTTCCTGCCTACACCCCTGCAGAGGGATAAACGCAGGCCCTCGAGGGAGGAGGGACAGCCCTACTGGTTGTCTTCAATGAGCGTCTATTTGGCCAAACATACTGGGTATTGGTAGAAAAATAACTTCTAAAGCACGAAGCCTTGGCAAATACAGGAGCAGAACGTTACATAAACATCATTAATGTGAAACAAAAAAGAGGCGGCCTTGCTCCCACCTTTCCATGAAGCCTCGAGTCAGTCGCTTTTCCAGTCTGTCCCTCCATGAAATGAGACAACGATAATCTGATCTCCTTATGGGTTTCTGGAAGGGCAAGGAAGACAAAGGGCGGACAGCGAGGCATCGTAGTCACCTTTCTGTCCACCTCCCTGTTGCTCACCTCTGTCTACATAGTTGGTATTTGTTAATATCTGTTGAGTTATTCATGACCAAACAAATGAATAAGTCAATGAATGAGTGAAAAATTAGGTCAAATAATCTTAGGGTCAGGTTATGAACCTGTTTTATATGTCTTGTTTCTCAACTACATTTCCAGTTTCAGTTTGGCAGAAAACCTTTTTTCCTTGTATTTCTTTGAAGTATTATACATATATTAGTGCTCAATAAATACTCATGAAATGAACAATGTGTTACTTAAAGTTGGATTCTATATTCAATTTCTTTATCATCTAGGGGTTGATTTGATGTATTTATAAAACATCCCAAACTCTCTGTTCGTCCTCCTCTATGTCTGTTGGCAATTTCGCTCCTTAATATGGTAAAGAGACAGAAAGGAAGGAGAGGCGAAATTAAGAGGTTTAATTTTCCTACTTAGAGGTGGTCATTATAAAGGTTGGTTGAAAGAAGAGTTTGAAAATAATTTTAAAAATCATATTTATTCCATTTATGAATGCTCTTTCCCATTAACAGAGTTGTTTTAAAATTTTAAAAATTATAATCAGCTCAGGTTCTTTCTCTGTAAAGATATTTCCATCCTTCACCTCTTCCTTACGTGTATACAAAGATTCCCCCATGAAGCTGGAGGTGGCACTGTCAGCAGCAGCATATATATTACTTTCTTGAATATAACAAGATCAACAGCAAACACTGGATGAAGGATTCACAATGACCACAGAGGTTTCAGTGGTTCTGCAGTGGTAGGTCTCATAGATAAAACCTTATCTGTAAACTAGAAGCCTAATTCCATATTTAACACAATTATCATTTTCAGGCTTGCAATGTCGACCGTCATCCTGACTTACCTCAGAACAGGTGCGAAACACTTCAGCATGATAATCTGGGCTTTGCTCATCCGTCAGTTCCCTTAGGTCATGCCCAGAAGAAAATACAGGCCCCTCAGCTGCCAATGTTTCCAGTTGAGAAAAGAGAAGAAAAAGATGTAAACACCCAAAGTGGAGAAGTTCCCTTACCTGTCTACTGAACACCTTGAGCGAACAATGGTAGCGATGCTGTGGACCCTCAGAGAAAGTGAATGGCCCAATTTTGATAAGAATAACCACAATTATCCTGAAGAGTTACAGCCAGTATTTCATGATGACAACACAAGGGGAGGTATCTGTACTCTGAAAGGTCCGTGGTGGAAACAGATGAAAACAGGTGGAAAAGGATGAAGACAGGCAATTACAAACAGAAGGCTCAGCAACTTGTTTTCAGAGCTGTTCCTCTGGTTTCACACTTCTATTTCTTGATCTGACTTGATCTGACCTGAATGTATCGACTCACACAAGTCCATCGAAACCCACCATGCAGTGTCCCTGTCATTGAGTCTACACATAACAGCCACCCATCGGGGTTGGCACTGGGAAAGGGAGAGTGTGAAGAGAACCCCTTTATTTATATAAACAAGGGATCTGAGGGTGTGGTTTTATTGTTATTGTTGTCATTAACAACAATGACAAGATGTGATTCCACTGGTAAGCTAACGCTTTCTCATATTTTCCTTTCATGGTGGCTTTCTTGATAGGCAACATTATTCCCTTTAAACAAGTGCAGAAATTGTGTCCTTCAGAAGTTGGCTGCCTTTGCTGCATCCAGGTCATACCCACACGGCTGCTGGACTCTACTAGTTATTTTCCCTTCGCCACATAAAGCAGTTGGAAATTTATATACAACCATTGATAAGAAGGTAACACTCTCCAGAAACACTGATGCTTAATTTTTAAAAAAAGTGCATCAGAGAGCAGCATCCATTTTATTTTTCTGTGGCTGCTTTAAAATACTGACGTTGTTATCTTTTTAGACCACCACCATCATTGCCAGTAATTTGGTAAAAATTCCTACTGGAAAAAGAGCCTGGACAGAAATGAGCAAAATATGGCACCCTCTCTTGAAGAAGACTGCAGATATCGGTTGAAAGCTTGGTAAGAACAGAAAAACAAACCAATCAAATGCCCTAGCAGTCCTGCCCTCGCCGACTAGGTAGTCTACCCAAAGGGTTAGGATTAAACCCATCTCATCAGGTCCACCAGGAAGTCAATTCTCTGATTTTGATGGGCAGACCATCACAGCCAAATGGTGCAATGTTTTGTGTCTGATACAAAGGAAAAGACATATATTTTCACTGCACAGTAGTCTTCACTATAATTTCCACAGTGTTAGGACCAAGGCTCCCACTACACACGAGTTTTCCATAATTAATGTTCTTGTAAAGGAGTTTTAAAACAATTCTCCCATTAAGTGAGGGAATGCCTCAGTTAACCGAAGAATTTTGAGAACTCTTTTCTGGGTCCCGCAGAACACTGAGGACGGATATCAGATTAATACCTGAAATGACAATAACTTTCAGATCTTGGCTTTCGGCTTCATGAAGAATGTCACTCTGGAGAGATTTCAGCATTGCCAGTGACAGTGCGTTCCTCTTCTTTGGGTTGCTCAAGACGATGTTCCTGCAAAGAACATTTTATAATTACTGGGTCATGCACCTGTCAAAACAAGGGAAGACCCCTGGAATTCCTTCCTAAATTGGGAACTATTTTTAAAACACCAGAAGGAGAACTGCAGGTGCTCACAGGCAATTGAGAGGGTCTGTCAACTCTCTGGAGGTACAGCTAAGTCAAATGCGGGGACCACCTGAAATGGAGGCTGGGTTCTCCCCCTTTCCCTTGATTTGCTTCTGTTTTTCTCCACGTTTGCTGTCAGAAACCTGACCACCACCTCCACAGAGAGGGCAAGTCAGAGCAGCTCCACAATCATCGCTGCCCACGCTGGGAAGCTGCGAGGTTTGGAAGACAGCGGTGGGAGCCAGAGGAAGCTGCCACACAGTGCTACCTTCCACTTATTTCTTCTTCTTGTTCTTGAGAAAGAATAAGGCTAGCAGAGGAGCCAAGAAGGAAATACGCCCCCAGATCTCCTCCTACCCACCCCACAGAAGAGGCAGGGAAGGTGCAGCTGCCAATACACGTTTACAGCAGCATTTTCCCATTTTTTTTAATAGCAGCATCCTGTGATTCCGCAAAATAATCCATGCTGCCCGAGAACGGGATATGGGAAGATGAAAAGGATGGAACCGTGCACGTCATTTCACAAAAGCCCTGCTTGCTATTTTAAGGTACCCCACCTGCTGATTAAAATAACCTGTATTGTCACCTTACTGCCTCTACACAGAAATGTCTTACTTTTGCTGTTATAAGAAACAGGAGGCAAGCCAGACATCAGATTATTGTTGTATATTTTAAATCTGTTTCCCATCAGCGTCCACCCACGTTTTCTGCCTTCCTCATTCTTTTTTTGAATCTGATAATCCTACTGCTATGTGTCAACTAGGATCCTCCATAAACATCCTCCTGTATCCCTGTTTTCTGGAAAACCACTTTGATGACTGAGTTTATTTCAATGCAGTAAGAATAACCATTTTCTTTGGAAGACCATTTCAGGTTTGCTGCCATCTTCCGGTGGCTGTGGTCTTCATCGCTTTGTTTCTCATAAACAGGTTCTCTCCTAAGTACAGAAGTGACTTGTAGCTGACAGGCTGATAGACTTTGAAACCTGTATTTGGGGACTGGTGGTTAGACAGCTGCTGATAACCTTTCCAGTAAGATAATGAGTGTGCTTGCTGCAGCAAACCTAAAAAACTGCCATTCCATCAGTGACAAATGCTTAAATTAAATTCTAAGGCTTCAGGCAACATTGTGTAAAAAGGCGCCAGCCCCCAAACGCCCTTGCTGCATGGCAGTGTCTGTTCAGACGCATCCCATCGATCCTTTGGGTCGTGCGTCACACACGCTGCCAGAGTGCCCGAGATTGCTGAGTTCACTTTTCAACCCAGTGTAACCAGGCTTCTGTTCCTGCCACTCCTTTAAAACTGGTCTCCCCCAGAATCTCCTTCTTGCCAGAACCAAATCCGATGGCCATTTGGATCTTGCTCTCCTTCTAGAAGCACATTCCTCCTCTCCTGGTTTCTTAGTACTTCTCTGGCCGGTCCTTCTAGACTTCTTCCATGGGCTCCTAGCCTTCTGCTAACCCCTCAATGCCAGCGATCCTCGGAGCTCCCTCCTTCGTCCTCTTCTTGTTCCATACACTCTTCCCAGGCAACTTCCCCATGGCCTTGGTATCAATGACTACTTCCATGCTGACGACTTGTAATCTTCGCCCTAGTTCAAACCTCTCTCCTGAGTTTCAGCTCTCTAAGTTCATTCAAATGTCTCCTGGACTTCACCATTGCGGTGTCTCTTGGCAACCTTCTCCCAGCTCCCACACTTGCCCCTCCTCTCTCCCTTATCTCAGTGCTGTCACTCAGATGCCCAAGTCAGAAACCAAAAGCCACCTTCGATTGCTATTTCTTCCTTGTTCAACTGGTCATCAAACTTGGTTGATAAAACATCCAAAAAATCTCACCAGTCTGAATTCTCCTAATGGCTCTCTTGCTTCAAAACCCGTGATGCCTTGCACCTAGAGCTTCACCAACATGGCACTCGTAAGAGGGAATCTCTCAGAGAGTGAGGTCACGGTCAGGGAATGTGATAAAAGTGTAATGTTTCCATTTAGGAGGCGAGAGATGGGCCTTGTAGATGCCCTGATGAGCTGTCTGAAGATCTCCCATTATTGTAAACCACCAGAGGGTCCAGGAGGCGAGGTGTCGTCATGGTTACACACAGAGGAGACACTGAACGGATACCTGCTGACTGCATTAAAGACCAAAAAGAGTATCTATTTTTCACAGCCAATTCTACCAACTGCGGTGATTTTCTCCTCTCATCTAGGTTTTTGCCAGCTCTTTGAAACCTAACTGCTGAGTACAGTGAGATGGTGCAGCAGAGTGGGAGGCGGTCTGGAGGCAGGGGGCCTTTCTCTGACTCCTGGCATTCCTAGCTCCTGGCTGTGTGGCCTTGCACAGGCTGTCACCTCTCTGAACTTGCTTCCTCACCGTTAAGTGGAGATAACATTCTCTATGTCGCAGGCTGTTGTAAGGGTTGGGGGTCATGAACGTGCAGTGTCTAGCACGGTACCCAGCTCAGAGCTGGCCCTCACTACATGGCAGTACCATTGCTGAGAGAAACAGCTTTCAAGAGGGACACTCGAAGCATGACTGGGGTGCTCAAGCTCACCTACTTAGTGCCTAACGTTGTACTGCTGGATTTGGGGTTTTCCTACCTCCAAAATGATTCTCAGCATTTATGACAGATCCTTCCCATCATCTCCCTTTCTGCTTCATGTTTAACTCTGGAGAACTCAACCAGGCCTTCTTTCGTCCACCGGCTGCCATGCCAGCAGTCCGGCTTCTGACCAGATGCAACCAGATCCACCCTTGAAAATGGGCAAGAAGGACGCCCACCTGGGCCCTGTGTTTCTTTAGAGCACCCTGACAGGCCTTCTTCCCGCTGTGGCCCTCCAGCTCAGCAAGAAGCCCACTGGGATAATGGGTGTGCCCACCTGGAAATCACCACCCTCTTCCAAACCCCTCTGCAGTTACTTGAGACCCTGGAATTCCCTGGCTCTGCACTGGGCAACCCTAGGACCATGGGGTGGCTAAGAGCAGTTGTCTATAGAGGGTGAGGGGCTAGAGAGAATATGGGCATACTGGATGGGGTGCCAAGCTCCTGGCAGAGCAGCAGAAGGAGGGGTGGAGAGGTGGGAGGGGGTGAGTGCAGGGTGGGAAGAAAAGGAAAAAACTGCAGGCCAGCAGCTGGCTTTCCACTGCTTCTGGGGGAACTCCTAGGAGCATGAAGATTGTAAATTCAAACACAGCCTTCCAGGTCTTATGAAGATCTACTTGTCAGGGGAGGGGAAGAAAACATGTTTAGCAGTTAGCTGGATTCCTAACTTTTAAATATTTCGACGGGCAATGTAGGCCTCTGTTGCCGTGGGCCTTGCAAACGTCACAGCGAGGCCCGGATGGGGCCAGTGGCCCTTCAATCTTGACTGCCCGCCTCATCGTCCAATTTCCAGTTTGTGCACAGGCATATTTTTTTAAGGGATTTTGGCTTGCTGAGCCAAAAGGCAGAGCTCAGAGTGGTGTATCCTTCGTCCTATTGACCGGCCCCCACCACGCGGGCACTTGGGGAGAGGGCCACAGAGCAGCTCCCCGAAGCGTAACCTGACCCCGCAGCCAGGTCAGGTTTGCGCCAGGCACCCCAGCTCTCCTGACCGGCTTTCTCAAAGTCCACAGCAGCGGTGGGCCACCCGCACAGCGGCCCACGCTGAGCTCCAAAGTCCAATGACAACTCGGCCCCCGAGGGGCTTAGGGGAAGTGCTGGGCCGTCTGAGACAATCCCACTTAAAATCCCCCGCGTGTGTCCTGCAGGGTCCCCAACACTACCATGCGCGCGCTCGAGGCCTCTGCAAACCCCGCATGCGCGGCCATCCCCGCCGCCGGACCGGGCAGTGACAGATCAACGGGGACTCGGCGCCGACGGCGCGCCCACCAACCCGGCCTCGGAGGCTCCACCTTGGCGGCGGGCGCTCCCCGCCCACCCCTCCTCCCGGTCCCCGCCGTCCGCCCCAGGTGGTCCGGGGGCCAGGGCGCCAGCCGCCCCGCGCTGACCTGATGCCGTCCTGCTGCCGCACGCTGGTGGGTCGCGGCCCGGGCTCCGGCTGCCCGGCCCCGGCCGTCCCGCGGCTGCAGAAGCCGGCGACGAGCGGAGCCCACGGGCTGCGCCGGAGCCAGCCGGGCCCCTTGGCCCCGAAAGCCCGCACGCCCGCGGCGGCGGCGGCCATGGCGGTCAGAGACGCGGTCCGGAGGCCGGACACCCGAGGGCTGCGGGACGGAGGCGCTCCGAGGGGCGCTGGTGCGAGCCAGCTGCTGGCACAACGGAGTGGGAGCTCCCACGCCCAGGCCGCTATCGGACGCCTCTCCCCGGAGGGACCCCTCCCCCGCCCCTCGGCCCCCAACCTTCAACCCTCTACCCCTAACGCCCCCCCCCCGGGTCCACGGCCCCGCCCCCCCCCCCCCGCCCCGGCCCCGGGCCCCTGTTGCCCCGCCCCTGAGCCCCCTCCCCGTCCCGTCCCCGACGCCCCGCCCCTCGCCCCTCCGCCCTAACCCCTTCGGCCCCAGGCTCCCTGCACCGCCCCTGATCCCGCCCCCGGCCCGCTGCTCCACCCCGGCCCCCAGGCCCTGTCGCCCCGCCCCTGACTCCCTCCCCGACGCCCCGCCCTTCGCCCCCACGCTGTCTGCCCCGGGCTCCCTGTACCGCCCCTGAACCCGCCCCCGGCCCGCTTCTCCACCTTGGCCCCCAGGCCTGTCGCCCCGCCCCTCGCCCCGCCCCGACGCCCCGCCCCTCGCCCCCACGCCGTCTGCCCCGGGCTCCCTGCACCGCCCCTGAACCAGTCCCCGGCCCGCTTCTCCACCTTGGCCCCCAGGCCCTGTCGCCCCGCCCCTCGCCCCGCCCCGACGCCGTCTGCCCCGGGCTCCCCGCGCCGCCCCTGAACCCGGCCTGGTGCCCCTAGCACTTGGAAGGGGTGGGACCGGGGTGAAAGGTGCCGACGCTAAACCTGGAGGCTGGCCAGGCGGTTTGTTGGCCTTCGCAAGACCGGATAAAGAGTTTAAAGGAGGCGAGAGGTGGGTTGGCTTATTCCTGTCAGCACCGACGCCGAGAATGTGGAGGCTTGCCTAGATTAGAAACAGGAGTGTCCTCAGGCAGTGGCTGATGTGAGCTGTGGACGCAGGTCTCTCAGAACGTGAACTTTATCCCCCTCAGGCGTTGACTTTTGCATGCTTCGTGTCCTCTCTTACCGAGAACCGGTGGGATCTGCATGTATTTTTTGGGTTTTTCAAATGCACCCAGGAGGGAAAAGGAGACCCTTTTCAGGATGTAAGTGGCTGGCAGGGGCTGGACAGGGCATATCCTGTGGCTGATGAGAATATCCTCATGGTCACTTGCTAGTTAACTGCTTCCCTGTATTCGTTAAATTCCCAAAGTCTGGAGATGTGTAGGACACGTGGAAGAAATGGTCTTGGGCCTCATGATCTTACACTTAAATGGGGCAATTCTTGGCTTTTGAGTTTTAAAAGCCCAGCACTTGGGGATTGGAAAGAACACCAAACAGGCATAATAACCTCGCGGGGCACTGAGGAATCAGAACAAGGCCTCCAGCCTGAGGCCAGATTAAGGTCCCCCAGGTTTGGGAGTGAGAATAGGGCAAGTAGGATGTGTAGGAAAAGCCAGAAGAGGGTAACTGTGGGGGGGATTTGGGAGAGGGAGTGGTCCAAAACCTGCTGGATAAGAAGTGGGGATGGCAGGAACCCCGGCGAGGGCCCAGGCAGGCTTCTGCCTTTCCTTGGTAGAACCCCAGGGGAGTCATGAGGCTCTGGGTGGCGTGGAATGTCTAGGCAGATGGGCCTGAACACCCATAGCCCAGTGTGATGCTGTGACTGCAAACTGGTCGCTGTCCTCTGAGAGAGGTCTGGACCCCAGGAGGCCCTGAGGTGGGGAACAGAGGAGGACTCAGCAATGTAGGTTGACAAGTGGAAGACAAGGTGGGAATGAGGGCATCCTGGATAGATGATGCCACCTGTACCCTTTAGATAGGCTAGAATGTGCCCAGGTAAGAAAAACAACCACAGTGAAAACTAGTCTAAGTGGCTCAAACAACAAAGCCTCATTTCTCACTCACACTACAGGTCTGCTGCAGATCAGCAGAAAGCTTTGTGCCAAGTCAGTACTGTCCTCACCCAGGGACCTGATGGAGCAGCCTCTCTCTGGAAGGTTGCCAGTCTCTGTGGCAGAGAGAAAAAAAAAAGAATGAGGAGAAGCATGAACAGGCACTTAAAGCTTCCTTCTGGAATTGCCACTTGCTCTTGAGTTTCATTTGCTGGAGCAAGTCATGTGGCCACAGTCATTGCCTTCAGGTGTGTGGGGAAGTACAACCCTCCCTGATGTTTGGAAGAAGGGAGCCAGAATCTTTTCAAGCACTTGCTACCTAAAGACTACCACAATTGCCCAAGCCAGCACAGTCTTGGTGTTATAATCTGACTTATGGTTATTACTCAGGGATACAACTCCAAATTGGCTTAGATTAAGTTTCTGCTGTCAGGCAGAATGCGGGTTTAAAATAGAAACTAAGCTTGTAAATGGAATGAAGTTAAATTTCCAGAACACTCGAATTTGTATCTCTCCTCTTAGTCATGCCAAATGCAGAAGAGGCAGAGCGTGCTACCCAAGGCTGCAGGACCTGCAGAATAAAGAAGTCTGATCAGAATTATCACCATCATGGGCCAAAGTCCACCAGCAGAGGACATTTCTCACCTTCGGACTAGGATTAGTTTCGCCTGCAGGATGGGAGATTTGGTTGGGAGAAGCAGAGACTGCTCCATCCCAACATAGGATTTGGAGTAGAGGCGAGAACTGGAATCTAGGGTTTTGAGCAAAAGAAGGAATTAGAAGGGCGCTCGGAGCCTGAAAGTTGCAGATGAAAGTGGAAGGTTTCAGAGACACCTGCTTCTGAATTTTGTTTAGTAATAATAACAGTCGCTCTTTAAGAAGCCCCTGCTCTGTGCCAGTGCCTGCATTAGGCGCTTTACTTCTGCCCTCTCAGGATAGCTTGTGAAGCTAGTATCACCAGCCCAGTTCAGAGAGGTTTTGCCAGCCCCGCTCCCACTCAGCACAGTGGTTACAAAGTTGGGACTGGGAGCTGGAGGTCACTGAAGGACAGGGCTGTGATGGAGGTTTCTGTGCTCATCTAAATTCCTGCACCTGCTGTCCCATCCGTTTCATGTCTCCTTCCTCCCCACGTTTCTTTCAGAGCCTGTAGCCCTGGTTTGAGGGTGGTCAAACACACAAAGAGGGGAGTGGAGATGGACGGCTATGGCATTATCCAAGCTGGAGTCGCTGTCGCTTGCTGG
This sequence comes from Equus quagga, assembly GCF_021613505.1. Classification (NCBI taxonomy): domain Eukaryota; kingdom Metazoa; phylum Chordata; class Mammalia; order Perissodactyla; family Equidae; genus Equus; species Equus quagga. The sequence continues at coordinate 21,487,980 of NC_060278.1, forward strand.
AACGCTCGTCCATCCTTAAGCAGTGCGAGAGTCTTTTCATTCAGGCTGTTTCTCCAGGCCTCCTCTCCCTCTCATTAATTTTGATAGGGGCTGCATGTCTTTCTTCTCTCTTGTTCAGTGCCCTTCTAATCTATTTTTCCACACGGGCCCTCTCCCTGACACAATTTGATTTCCAGGTTGCTAGCAGGCTTCTCTCTGGCTTTGATTTATGTGCTCCTTCCCTGGGCCACATGTCTTTGCCGTACAGATGTGTCTTTGCTACCTTTTCACGGTTCCTTTAAAGACCTACAGATGCTTGGCAGAACGTTGCAGAAATAATGCAGAATAAAAGACGGTTCCAGGGAGCCTGGTGTCTCCGGCTTAATGTAGGAAGGAAGGAAGATTTAGAACTCCTCAGGGTGCAGAGAAAGGAAAGTGAAGGGCAGATTTTCAGCTGCTGATGGAGTGGTTTTTGAACTTCTTTTTATTGATTGCAGGCCCTTCTAAGACAGGCATCTAATGACACGGTTCAGAGGTACGACGTGAAAGGGGAGCTGGGTTTCAGTGGACATCCTCTGGCATCCGGCTGATTCTCCACCCTCATTCTCCCCACATCTGTCCCCCCTCATCCCAAAAAATGTCATGTGAGGGTCAAGCACCCATAAACCAGAAACAGCTGCAGGTGGTTGTCGATGTCACAGTTCTATTATTTTATATTTTGTTTGTAATCCACCAGTCGTTATCCATGCCTTTTGCAAACCTAAAATTTTTTCACAGGGACCCATGCCTCAAGGTGGGTGAAAAGTAATTTAGAAATTAAATGGGTTGAGGATGGGGATGCGTGGATGAAATGAACTTCCTTTTATCCCCACTTAGCACAAATTCTTGAGTTTACTCATATAACTTAAAACAAAGGAACTTGGTAACTTCAGGTAGCGGATGTGGAAGAGTGATGTAAACTGATGAAGAAGCATGTGTTTCATGGTCGTGGCTGTAGATAATGTTTTTTGTTTTGTTTTGTTTTGTGGTGAGGAAGATTTGCCCTGAGCTAACATCTTTGCCAATCTTCCTCTTTTTTTTTTGTGAGGAAGATTAGCCCTGAGCTAACATCTGTGCTAATCTTCCTCTGTTTTGGATGTGGGTCGTTGCCTCAGCATAGCTGATGAGTGATATAGGTCTGTGCTGTCCAGGATCCGAACCCACAAACCCCGGGCCGCTGAAGCGGAGCACAGGGAACTTAACGGCTACACCACTGGGCCAGCCCCTAGACAACATTTTGAATGAGCTTGCCAAGTTGAAGGATCCTAATAGTGGCATTGCTGGAGACTTTCTGGAGAGCAAGGAGTCGCTTGGGAGAGGAATGTTGGACGTTTGATCCAGTAATTGGTGCTAGAGAACGACAGCCATGCGGAGACCACAGAGTCATTCAGCTCATCACCGTTCATGGTCCCTTGGCGAGGAAGGGACAAGAGATCACAGAGCAAGCTAGCCTCCAAAAAACAAGTCACAGAGCCACCGCAGGGGTGGGACCCCCTGGTTCCTGTCTTCTACGTCTCCTGCATTTGCACCACACCTCACAATAATTATAATCCCATGACAGAAGAGAAGGTAAATTACATTTCAATACTTTACGAAGAGAGGGAAAAGCAGTGGACATCCAGGCATGGAAGAGGTTAACCTTCAGGCAAATGGAGCATTCTGCTGTACAAGTGATCTACTGCTGGAATATTCCAGATAACCTCAGCGCAGAGTTAAGGTGGTGGTGGGGAGGGGAGAGGGAGTGTGTGCTTGACTGGAAGAGGAGGGGTGACTTCCTGCTTGGTTGCCGGGAGGAAGGCATGGGGCAGGTTTAGTTCTTGGTAGTTACTAGAGACCTAGTTTGAGGACTGTAGCAAGTTGCCTCTGAGCCTGTTTCCTCATCTGTAAAATGGGAGAAATAGTACTTTCATCCATTCAAAAAATATGTGTTGAGCGTATCTTGTGCTGATCTAGGCACAAGGTCCTGATCTCGGCATTAGGGAGAGGCAGTGAACAGAACTGTGTCCTCGCTCTCAGAGGGCTGGAATTCTAGTACAGGGAAGCAGAAAATGAAGAGCTTTGTGGATGGTATTTCAGATGGTGATGAATGCCCTGAGAAGGGTAAAGCAGAGTAAGGGGCGGAGGGAGGGGGTCAGGGAACGTGAGAGAAGAGGATGTTGGAGCAGAGACCAGAAGGAAGTGGGAAGTGAGGGAACAAGTCAGGCAAGTGTCCGGGAAGAGAGCCAGCTGGCCCAGGGGACAATCACAGAGGCGCAGGGCAGGAGGGCTTGCAGGGTGTCAGGGACAGAGGGAGGGGGGAGGGAGAGGTGGCGGGGTCTTTCATTTAGGGGGCAGTGAACTCTTGGCTTTTTGACACTGAACGAGGTGGGGAACCACAGCAGGTTTTTAGCAGGGGGAGTGAGTGACACAACTTGACTTACATGTTCAAGTGATTTCCCTGGATGCTGTGTTGAGAATAAACTGTAGGTGGCAAACAGCAGAAACCAGGAGATGAGCCGGGAGGAAATGGCGCTAATCCACTGGAGAGAGGATGGGGTCAGACAGGGACCTGGATTGGGGAGGGGAGGGGAGTGGGGCTGGGGGAGGGGTTGGGAGCAAGCGGAAAAGTCTGCATACACGTCTTTCTATTTTGAAGGTAGAGTGGACAGGATGTGCTGATAAGTCGGGTGTGGGGGTAAGAGAAGGAGGGAGTCAGGGATGACTCTCAGTATTTTGGCCTGAGCAACTCATTTTTAGCCCAAAGCTGTTATGATTGTTCTACAGTGTGGCAAGTGGTATAGAACGCTGTTGATGAGCGTTGACGGGGACCACACAGCCTGGGTTCAGATCCGGGCTTCACCACTGACCTGCTGTGTGAACTGGAGCATTTTACTTAACCTCTCTGTCTCCATTTCTTTGCGTGTAAAATGGTGATGGCAACACTACCTACCTCAAGAGTGAGTGAATAAATGTAAAAAGCTTAGAATAGTGGCTGGCATATGGCAGGCTCCCTATAAGTGTTTGCTGTTGTTCTGTTAAATGATATATGTGTAATGTTTGCATATACATGCATGTGTCATATAAGCTTGGGAAATGCAGTAAATGGTTGGCTGCTATTCTTTTTTCAACAGAAATTTATTGAGGTGAAGGCCACGGTTATGAGGACGTAAACTGAAAAGATTCTACTCCAGCCCTCCAAAAGCTCACAACTTAGGGGGGATTTGGACCTACAGACAACAATTTGCATGTAATAATAGTAAGGACTGAAATGGATAATTATGCAAAGTAAAATGGGAGCATACAGAAAAGGGGCTACACTTAGGGGTTGCTAAGCGTAGAGGAGGGAGCATATGAACTGAACGTTAAGAGACGAGGAAACAAAGCCCCAAAGAGGTGAAAGGACTATGAAGCCAGATGACTTAGCAGTAGATGCAGAAGAAAAACACTAGAATTCCAGAATTCCCAAAAACTGGAGGGCCAGCAGCCAGAGCTGACTTCTCTTGGATTCTTGAGGGGAGCTTTGGACTGTAATAGAGTGAAAAACATTAAAAGAGAGTAGCTGTGAGCCAGTACCCGCCGCCGGGCAGCCTTCTCGATCTGTGTTCATCTGATGAGCCCTGTGTGGAGCTGAGTGGCTCTAAAGCTCATTGGCCTTTTTAATTTTATTGAGGTTAATTGACATATAAAATTATATTAGTTTCAGATGTACCACGTATTGATTTGATATTTGAATATATTGCAAAATGATCACCACAAGAAGTCTGGTTGACATCCATCACCACGCAGTTATAAATTTTTTTTCTTGTGATGAGAACTTTTAAGATTTACTCCCTTAGCAACTTTCAAATATGCAATATAGTTTTATTAACTATAGTTATCATGCTTGCTGTGCATTACGTCCCCAAGACTCGTTTATTTTATAGCTGGAAGTTTGTACATTTTGATCCCTTTCACCCGTTTCACCCGCCCCTAACCTCCTGCCTCTGGCAACCACCAATCTGTTTTCTGTATCTATGAGCTTGTTTTTTGTTTTTGTTTTTCCCTAGATTCCACATGTAAGTGAGATCATATGGCCTTTGTGTCTTTCTCTGTCTGACTTATTTCACTTAGCATAACGCCCTCAAGGTCCATCCATGTTGTTGCAAATGGCAGGATTTCCTTCTTTTTTGTGACTGAATAATATTCCATTATATATATGTACCACTTCATCTTTATCCATTCATCCATTGATGGACACTTAGGTTGTTCCCATATCTTGGCTATTGTATATAATACTGCAGTGAACATAGGAGCGCATATATTTTTTCAATTTAGCATTTTCATTTCCTTCCAGTAGATATCCAGAAGTGGAATGGCTGGGTCATATGGTATGTCTATTTTTAATTTTTTGAGGAACCTCCATACTGTTTTCCATAGTGGCTGTACCAATTTACATTGCCACCAACAGTGCACAAATGTTCCCTTTTCTCCACACCCTAAGCAACACTTGTTATTTTTTGTCTTTTTGATAACAGCCATTCAAACAGATGTGAGGTGATATCTCATTATGGTTTTGATTTGCATTTTCCTGATGATTAGTGATGTTAAGCACCTTTTTGTGGATCTGTTGGCCATCTGTGTGTCTTCTTTGGAGAAATATCTATTCTGCTCATTTTTTAATTGGATTGTTTTGTTTTTTTGCTACTGAGTTGTATGAGGTCTTTATATATTTTGGATATGAACCCCTTATCAGATATATGATTTGCAAATATTTTCTCCCATTTGGTAGGTTGCCTTTTTTTGATGATTTCCTTTCCTGTGCAGAAGCTTTTTAGTTTGATGTAATCTATTTTTGCTTTTATTGCCTTTGCTTTGGATGTCAAATCCAAAAAATTATTGCCAAGACTGATGTCAAGGAGGTTACTGCCTATGTTTTCTTCTAGGAGTTTTATGGTTTCAGGTCTCACCTTCAAGTCTTCAATCGATTTTGAGTTGCTATTATTTTTGTATAACATAATGTAATACAATTTCAAAATAGGTGGGAGTTCCTTCAGGTAACTTCCATTTGCATTTCTGTTTCTTTCTTAGTCGAGGTGCCTTGGACTCTGGGTGCCTTTATGTTGTCTTTCTCTCCTTACCTGCCCAACCCCCCCCCCACACACACACACAGTTATACTCTCACACCTCACAGTCCTTCCATGGCACCCCCAAACCCCCTAGGGGTATCTGCTCTCCCATTCCCCAAGTGAAACTTAGCTGGGCCAGAAGTTAGAGAACCACAGTCTAATTAAATCACTGCTTCTGGCCTCCTTTCTCCCTCCTCCTGGGTATCTCTAATTGAGTGTTGTCCTTGCTCCCCACAGTTGAGAGGTCCCCATCCAAACTCATCCTCTGCCCTCACTTGATCCCACTTCTCCCCTTTAATCCTGCCTAGCCTAGAAGCTTTCACGTCCCCTTCAACGCCTTTCTCACCCCAACTTTCCCCCTAGACTGAGGGTTCCCCACTCTGGGAGTTTGGGTGAGGTTTTTCCAAACCACATACTGGCCATCCCTCCCTCTCATACTTCACTCCCATGCCCCATTAAGGCAGTTGCAATGGCCTCAGAATTTGGCCTCCCTGCCTCTAGCCTTTCCCCTCAAAATCCACACTGGGGCCAGAATAGCCTTCTGGGAACCCTTCTCTTCATCTCCCTTGACAGCTGCTTTGGTGCAGCCTCCACTGTCTCACCTGACAACTGCGGAAGCCACATAACAGGTGTCCCAGAGCTGCCGGTCCCCCCTTCTGGTGCGTTCTTCACACTGTACCAGAGTGATGTTTATGAACTGTAGATGTGGTCAAGTTCTCCCCAGTGATCCATGGCCCTTCAAATCCAGGCTCAGTGCCATGACTTAGGAGACTAGCATGGAGTAGTGCCTCTCTCCCTCTATGCTACCTTCTGCCACCCTCCTCTCTGGCTCCTACCCTCCAGTCCCATCAGCCTTTTTCCAGTCTCTTGAGCTCAGCAAACTCCTTCCTTCTTCAGGGCCTTTACACGAGCATGGAAGGTTCATTTCCCAAATATTTACCTGGCCATCTCCCATGTATCCTTCAGGACTCAGTTCTAATGTTATTGTCTCGAAGAGGACTTCTCTGACCCCTGCATTTCTTTCTTCCTTTTTTTTTTTTTTTTTTTTTTTGAGGAAGGTTAGCCCTGAGCTAGCTACTGCCAATCCTCCTCTTTTTGCTGAGGAAGACTGGCTCTGAGCTAACATCCATGCCCATCTTCCTCTACTTTATACATGGGATGCCTACCACAGCATGGCTTTTGCCAAGTGGTGCCATGTCCACACCCGGGATCCAAACCGGTGAACTCTGGGCCGCTGAGAAGCGGAACGTGCGCACTTAACCACTGCATCACCGGGCCGGCCCCCTGACCCCTCCCATTTCAGTTAAGCCCCAGCCCCTCATTATTCTCTTATAGGATCTTCTTCTTCTTCTTCATCTGCCTCATTGTAATCTTTAACCAGGTGTTTATTTGTATGGGTATTTCTTTATCATCTCTCCTCGACTCTGCTATAAGCTCTGTGACAGCAGGGCTTATGTGTGGCCTGGCGTGGATAGGCAAACTCATATTTGTTGAATGAGACTGTTGAGCAAATCAAAGAATAAACAAGCATCTCTTTTCTGCTCAGAAACCTTCTCTGGCCCCTACCACATCCCCTAGAGAAGTCCAAGTTCATTTGATCTTAACTCACTTCGTGACCCTTCACAAATCCACGCTCCAGTGACATGAAACTCCTTCTCTGCTTTCCATAGGTCCTGCATGTTTCTGCCTTGATGGCTTTGTTTGGCCACTACTTAAAATACTTCACGAGTGAACGAATGAATGGCTGGCCCTATGTCATACCCAGGCTTCAAGACCCATGTCAAATGTCACATAAGCCATGCCCGAGGCTGGAATGAATTTTGCCTTCTTCCAGCCTTCCAGAGCACTTTCTCTGTAGCCACGTAAAGGCATTTATCGCTTTCTACCTCTTCTTTCTACCTCTTCCTTTCTGTGTGTCTGATTTACCCTACTAAACCGCGAGTTTCTTGAGGGAAAGACCCATGTTCTAATCACCTTTTATCTGCCACCGTGGTGCTTCAGCGACAGCAGGTGATCAATGTAAGCGAAGACAAAAATTATTATGGAGTATTGATTCAAAGCGTTTATGATTTTTCCAAGAACTTAAACAGCAGTTCCCTTTAGAGACATGCGGGGGAGCCCTAACCAAGCGAAATGACGTGGGCTGCACTCTATGGATTTGTTTCTATGTTATTTTAAAGATGATGGGCCCCTTTGGAAGCCTGTCTCACTGGTTATATTGACCAGCTGTGGATGACAGGAAAGAAATGTAAAGGATGATTTCATGGGCGAAGTAGGAGAGTTAGTAAATCGATCTGAAGACAATATCTGTTCAGAGAGACAAGGCAAGACACAACTCCTGTGTTCTCTGAACCAGGAGCCCTGTGATCGCAGACTGTGGATAGAACATTGGTATCCTGGGCCTCCCTAAGAAGAAGGACTGGGGGTTGTGCTATGCACTGAACTGTGTCCCCTCACAATGGTCTGTTGGAGCCCTAACTGCTGTGTGATGGTATCTAGAGGTGGGGACTTTGGGAGGTGATTAGGTTGAGATGAGGTCATGGGGGTGGAGCCCCATGGCGGAATTAGTATTCTTATAAGAAGAAGGAGACCAGAAGTTGCTCTGTGCCCTGTGGGGCACAGTGGGAAGGTGACTGTTTGCAAGCCAGGGACAGGGATCAAGAACCGATCATGCCAGCACCCTGGTCTCCAGCTTCCAGCTTCCAGACCACGAGATAATAAATCTCTGTTGTTTAAGCCACAGGGCCTGGGGTGTTTCATTATGGCTGCCCGAGCTGACTAAGTCAGGCTGTGTGCAGGGGACAGCTGCCTTTCAAGCTCTTTTCTCTTTCATAGAGAAACTGATATTCAGATAAGAAAATGCTGAAACCTACGTCAGGAACAGACAGCAGGATTTCAGTCCCCTATCAGATCTTCTGATTTGGTTTTCTTAAAGTATTTGTGGTGTTGTGAAGACCTGTCTTAAGTATAATAAAAAAGTGCCACTATTCTCTTCTTTTTTTTAAGATTTTATTTTTCCTTTTTCTCCCCAAAGCCCCCAGGTACATAGTTGTATATTTTAGTTGTGGGTCCTTCTAGCTTGGCATGTGGGATGCCACCTCAGTGTGGCTTGATGAGAGGTGCCATGTCCACGCCCAGGATCTGAACCGGCAAAACCCTGGGCCGCCGAAGCGGAGCTTGTGAACTTAACCACCTGGCCACAGGGCGGGCCCCCACTATTCTCTTCTTTTATATCAGCATGTTGGTGACACATCTCTTTCATTAGTTTGTTTGGACCAGAATTTTATTCCTGTTTTTGAATGTAATCCATTCCATTCTTAATGTTGGGACATTATGTTGGAAATGGGCAGTGAGAGCTCTGTCACCTGGGCTAAATTGAGGGGTTTTTTTCTATTGGTCTAAATGTGCAAAGCATTGATTATGATTAATCCAGGGATGTCTACACAACAATAGCCACTGTACTGCTCCCTGGGCCCTTTGGCATGCCTGGATATACATGTGTCAAACCATGGCTCACCTAGTCCCTTGTCACTACTCCCTGCTGCTGTAAGGCTTTTCTATTTTTTAATTTACATGTTTATTTATTTGGAAAAACTGAATTTCAGTAAGCTGAATGCATTGGCAGAATTCAAAGGCACCTAATGAACGCAAGACCAAGGTGCAATTTAAAGGGGTTTACGAGCTGAAATGTGAACTCCTCCTTTCCCATCCTCGTCCCTCCCCATCCCCACTCCCCACCCGCCTAACCCAGCGCTTTGTGCTGTTGTGTGCACGTCTCTGTGTGTGGGTGTCGGAGCGTAATTGCATGTGTGTATAAATTAAAGATGGGCTGAGTTTCACAATCTGGGTCAGTGATGTAGCCACAATAACATGTGAGTTTCTCCTCCCTCACCCTCCTACTTGGAAATCACAAGGATCTCGGGGAAGGCTCTGAACTTCCACAATCCAGGGAATTGATGAAGAGGGACCAAACCCATAGTGGCTAATCGTGAGAAGTAGAGCGGTCCCAGTTTATGTCTAAGTTATACATGTTTTCTAAATGTGTGTATTTTATAGCATGTGACATAAACTTGGAATAATACGGTGTGACGTTTTGCCACCTGCTTTTTCCCCTAATATATTACCAATATTCCCGTGACACCGAATATTCTTCTACGAATGACTTTGATGGCATCGTGCTATTTTATCATGTAGTTTTACCATCATTTATTTAACCAATCTCTCTTGGCAGGCTGTTAAGTTGTTCCTAATCTTTAGTATTATACGTAATACCACAAGGAGCAACCTTTTGCATAAATCTCCCTACAGGTCTCTGATATATCTCTAGGGCAAATTCCTAGAAGCAGAGTTGCGAGATCAAAGGATATGAAGATATTTGATGGCCTCTGGTACTTGTTGCCGAGTTGTTTTCCAGAAACACAGTTCCTCTGCTCTCTCAGGTGTTTTAAAGAGAAAGGGTGTGGCTTTGGATCAGACTTAGAAATCACCTGTTGATATGGTTGAGTTTGCTCTTCGAAGATTAAAATGCCCACCGGATGCTTTACATTGTACACATCCGTCCATCCAACTTTGTAGAATGGACAGTTTTTCAGGTGTTTTTAAAACTTCCTATGCGTTTGTAAGGGAATGTGGCAGAGACGGAAAGGGCAGGGGTGAACAGGGAAATCAAGTATCACTACAGCTTTACTGCATTGTTTAACCATTCCAGACCATTCACAGATTGATTAGCAAAAACTCCAGAGAAAGACCCAAGTAACTTTGAGGTTAGATTATCATTGACTTAAGAAACAGTGTTTTACAAAATGCCTATTTCAGTAATTAGATGATCTCAGTAACTTATGCCCCTTTGTAACACAGGAGATGTGGTCTTTTTGCCCAAGGGACCAAAACAGAACATAGCATTGTCTCCTCTCTCCCCAACTCACGGGAAAGGGGTCTCTTTCTTTTTTTTTTTTTTTTTGCACTGTCTTTTGTATATGAAGGAATGGCCTGTGACCTCCCTCAGGCAGATGTCCCCCTTGACTTTTTTTAGGTAAAAGTGTTGTTCATTTCCTTCTTTTGCATTCTGTCTGTCTTCCCCTTGCCTCCCTGCCATCACCACGTCCATCACACCGTTATCATTGGCTTCCACCATTCTCGGCATAGTGTAAAGGGATGTGAACCGGGCCTGGAATCCAGACATCCAGGTTCGAGTAATCTCGCCTCTCCAGATGTGTCTACTCATCTATCAAATGAGACTGTTAAGCTAATTGAGATTGTTAAAGAAAAAATCAGAGCTGGACAGTAGTTAAAGCAGTAAAAACAAATTTTGTTCAGTGCTATTGCAATAGGGGAAAGAGACCTCCATATACAACCGAGTTCATTTCTGAAGACAGCTTGGGCAAGTGGGAATTTATAGCCAAGGAGCAGGGTGGGTGTCTGTGGATGGGAAATGACTAAGAAGAAACATCAGGGGTGAACCGGCCCAGCAGGATTCTTGCTGAAGGCAACCAGGGTGATCAGACATGGCCTGGGGATGGTGGAGGGCCAGGAACCCGATCAGATATTGAGGGTGATCAGGTATGGAGGGTGGGGGAATTCTAGCTAAACCAATTTAGCAGGTTTCTTGCTAAAATTAGACAATGCATAGACAAACATGGAGTCCAAAAGTCAAGACCTGGTGGAAAAAGAGTTCAGGGAGCCTGAGTAGAGTTTGGTCAAGGATAGAATCTTTGTCAAGATGTCTTCAGACTGTGTCATGAGAAGCCCTAGGGGCTCTGAGGAGGGGCCTTAGGACTGTGGATTGCAGGAGGGTGGTGCTGAGAGGCCCCGGTCGACAGCCCCAGTCTCCCGGTCAGCCTAACAGCTCCACTCTTGTCTGCCAGATAGATTGGGTTCTATCCAAATTTGTTTGTGTATTGAAATCAGTAGAACCCTTTCTTCAAACTTTGAAGACCATTAAACCAGCAGATCTTGGAAGACCCTTCCAGGTAACACCATTTTAGGATTTTGAGTCAGCCTAAAGAAAGCTGAGGGTTTAATTTATTCTTAATGGACATCCCAGGGAACTTTGCAAGAGAGGGAGAGGGGTTTTTATGAATTACAGAAACCTGCCATGCTCGGGCTACCCCTTCCTTTTGTCAGAAGTGTGTCTTCAAGGACAAACCCTCCCTTTAAGCACGCTTACACTGCCAATCCTGAAACTCAGGATTCCAGTGCGTCTCTCCCCGGTCCAGAGCTAAGTATTTATCGCCACTCCTGACTTTGCATTTTGGGGCATTCATCCTCTGTGGGAGGCCCTGATTATTCATCCATTTCCACAGCACATGCTGGAGTGTGCTTAGTGCCTGTTCTGCAGAGGAAACTGGGACATAGAAAGGATGCGCGGCTGACCTCAGACAACAAGCGTTGTCTGTCAACGGGAGTGAGTCAGGACTGGAGCTGCCTAAAACACTTCCCCTCTTGCTAAATGTAACTCTGTCATGGAAAGCCTTATTTCTCTTTTCTGATCTCTCAATGGCACCCGAGTGCTTTTCGCTTTTTATTCTCTTCTTCTGGGAAACCAGCCATGTTGGTTTGGCAGCAGTGACCATGGAGGCAGCCTCTGGGCTTGGAAGGGCGGGGCCTCAAAGTCAAAAGACACAGCTCTCAGCCTCTGGGAGGGGGATGACACTTTTCCTGTGTGGCCCATTAAAGGAGGAGACAGTCAGTGAGGTTGCCCTTGTTGCCCCACCTCTACCTTATGGAAGTGACTGCCTTTCGTTGCCTTGGGGACATTCATGTGCTGCCGCAAGGGGACATCACAGAATAACCCAGAGACAACCAGGCAGTTGATTGAGTCTCAAATAATGTTTAAACTCGTCATCATCGTTCATGACTTAAAAGCCCAGGCCCATTTCAGTTTCAAGAGCAGAGTTTTTTTGTTCGTTGTTTTTGCAGGGAAAGATTCGCCCTGAGCTAATATCTGTTACCAATCTTCCTCTTTTTTTTTTTTTTCCCCTCCCCAAAGCCCCAGTGCGTGGTTGTACATCCTGGTTGTAAGTCCTTCTAGTTCTTCTATGTGAGCCACCACCACAACATGACAACTGACAGACGGGTGGTGTGGTTCCACGACTGGGAAGCGAACCTGGGATGCCGAAGTAGTGAAAATGTCAAACTTTAACCACTAGGCCATCAGGGCTGGCTCCAGAATTTTTTGAAAGGGAAAAGATTTTGGAGTTCCAGAAGTCTAACCTTAAGCGCTAAGAGGCTGAGCCCAAAGAAGTCAGCAAGCAAAGGTTCTACCATAAGGCAGAGCTTCCCAAAAAAAGTTTCCATTTTGTGGCTTACATAGAAAATATGGTGACACTGTATTTGTAGAGTATACTGGGCACTGCCACTGGCTGCCCACCCAGGGTGACTGTCCAGCTCGGGCCCCACCTGGTCACTTAAGGGTGGAATAAGTCAACATTTTATCCCACCCATTCTGGTTGCTGCCCAACATCAGGGAGCTCTGCCCAATAAACAAGAGTTGGGAAGAATCACAATGATGCCAGAGTTACATTTCCCATAAAAGAAAGACGTAAGAATGATGTCTAGATAGCAGAGAATAGAGCGAGACTCTGATGTGGATGCCTGGGACAGGGCTTTCCCTGGGGGAGTCTTAAGGGGACTGGAAGTAAATTCTTAAAAATTCAAGATGGAACCACAACAAGATACCACCTCACACTCATTAGGATGGCTACTAAAAAAACAGAAAATAACAAGTGTTGGTGAGGATGTGGAGAAATTGGAACCTTGTGCACTGTGGGTGGGAATGTAAAATTGTGCAGTCCTGGAAAACAGTATGGAAATTCCTCAAATAATTAAACGTAGAACTACCATATGATCCGGCAATTGCACTTCTGGGTATTTATCCCAAAGAATTACAAGCAAGGACTTAAAGAGATATTTGTACACGCATGTTCACAGGAGTGTTATTCACAATAGCCAAAATTATTGGAAGTAACCCAAGTGTCCATCGACAGATAAATGGATAAACTAAATGTACCATATACATACCATAGAATATTATTCAACCTTAAAAAAGGAAGGAAATTCTGACACATGCTACGTAATGAATGGACCTTGAGGACATTATGCTAAGTGAAATAAGCCAGTCACAAAAAGACAAGTACTCTGTGATTCCACCTATGTGAGGTACCGAGAGTAGTCAAATTCGTAGAGACAGAAAGTAGAAAGGTGGTTGTCAGGGCCTGGGGGGAGCGGAATGGGGAGTTAGTGTTGAAACGAAGACAGAGTTTCAGTTTGGGAAGATGAAAAAGTTCTGGAGATGGAATTCCAGATAGTGATGGTTGCACAACAACGTGAATGTACTTAATGACACTGAATTGCACACTTAAAAATGCCTAAGATGGTAAATTATGTGTTCCATGTATTTCACCATGATTTTTTAAAAATTTGACACATAGGATAAAAAAAAAATCAAGATGGATTCAGGAGGATCTCAGAAAAAAAGGACTTACATCTTGATTTTCTGGAAAAGTCCAAGGAAGCCACAGCCTTGGAGAGAAGTCATCTCTGCTAGAGCAAGTGACATCTCTACAGAGGCTGGTAGGACAGAAGGTGACCTCTTCTCTCACCCCTACTTCTGCTGGGTGAGGGACCTCCCCTCTGGAGAGAAGCAGGGACAGAAAACCCTGATCGGACTGACTCAGAATGACTGGGAAGTCATTAAATTGACTTGGGTTGCCTGGAAGTGCCTAGATTAGTTTCTGCTATCAAGACAGAAATGATGTTCTAGAAAAATATAGAAAGCACACTCCTGCACATGTGAGGTCATGACCGTAAAACTCATACTCCAGAAAAAAACAGAAGAACATACTCCAGAGGAGAGTAGAATCTCGGCGGGACTTGCCCCAGAGCGCTGAGCCATCTGTCTATGACCGTAATGGTGTCTGTCACTTCCTTTCCTTCATGTCCTACCCAGACGAACTTCCTCAGCAGAAGTGAGTGGTAAAAAGGGGCCCAATGCAACTTATAATCTGCGTCACCCACAAGTACGGATCCCGTTCCCATTTTACTATGACATGTTGTAGATGCAGTTGTGATTGATCCTGATAAAAAATTTTAGATTTTGTGGACTTTAGAGCAGAGCAAGTTTGTGTCTGTGTGTGTGTTTGACTGTACTGCTCTCCCCCTCTTATATTCCTTCTGAAATGGATTATCACTTTCCTTATCGCAACCAGTATGTCCCCAAGCATCACCCGTGGGTGAGGTCTCACATACATTCATCCCTACCCTGCAATAAGGCTGTGTTTGTGTTTTTAATCTTGCTTTATTAGAAGAACTTCTTTCCTAGGGTCTCCTGAACATTTCCAGGGCTTTCCAAGGATGCCAACCCGTCCTGTAAATCCATGCGGGCTGTTGCTCACCCTGCCCTTGGACCTTGTGCAGAACTCTTAGTTATGCCTGGGCCACTGCCACCCATGGCTCCCTGTTCTTCCTGTGGGAGAGTCTCTCACAGTTTCTGGAACAGGGAATTCCCTAGGGCTTCCACCCAAGGTGGGCACAGACTCTTCCTTTGCTCTTCCCCGAAAGTGACAACTTGAGACCTCATTTTTGAGATTGTAACAGCAGAGAATAACTTTAGGACGGTGACTGGTACAGGGTAGGGGCTGAACAGCTATCTGCTGAGTAAATGAACTGCACTCCCAGCCCGCAGGCCTAGACCCGGCCACTCCTTGCCCGTGAGGGTTCTGTGAGGCAGGAACCAACTTCCCCTTGAACCAATCCCAACCTTTACCTCACAGGATCCAAAGAGAGGAAGCTACTTCTCCAAGCCACCCTCCTCCTTATTTCCTCACTCCAGGATGGACCTTTTCTGGGATGACGGACCATAGGAATGCCCCCCACCCCCTACTCATGAGGGAGTGGTCTTGCCCAGCGGCCTCCAACAGGATTTGATGGTCTAAACCCAGTCCTTTCCAAGTCCTTCCATCTTGGACAACATTACGGCAGCTGTTGAGCAGGTGGCCCATGTGGTGGCTTTCACAGCTTCTTCTCGAGTGGGAGGTGAGGATCTTTCCCCACATCCTTGCCCCAGTGAGAATAAACAACTCGCAAAACAAAACAACAGAAACCACCCACATTCAAACCAAAAGAATAGGCCAGGTTCCCGCAAAGTGTCCTCTAAACGCAGGCAGAGCGGAGCAGCATTTCTCTCAAGGAAGTGCCAGGTCTGCAGCGGCTTAGAGGCCGCCCCTGGAGTGGACGCACATTTTTCAAAAATCGCTTCACTGAGGTATGATTGACACACAAAAAGCTGCACGTATTGAATGTGTACAACTTGATGAGTTTGGAGATGAGCGTACCCCAGTGAAACCATCACCACAATCAATGCCATAAACACAGACATCACCTCCAAAAGTTCCCTCCCACCCTCTTGTGTGTGTGTGTGTGTGGTAATATCACTTAACATGAGATCTACCCTCATAGCAGATTTTTCAGTATCAGTCCAGTATCGTCAGCTAAATGCACTATGCTGCGTAGTGGGTCTCCACGTTGTCCATCCCGCAGAACTGAAACTTCGTACCTTGACCAGCGTCTCTCCCCTTCCCCTCCCCCAGCCCCTGCAATCGCCATTCCCCTCTCTGCTGCTGAGGCTGACTCTTTAGATTCCTCATATCGGCAGCATCATGTAGTGTTTCTCCTTTGGTGTCTGGCTTATTTCACTTAGCATATTATCCAGCCTTAAAAGAAGGAAATCTTGCCATTTGCGATGACATGCATGACCCTGGACACACATTTTATTCCACCAGACTAAAAAATCAGCTTCTCAGTGAAGAACATCCCATTCAGGTTATTTCACAGCATTCCTGAGAACAAGGAGATACTATTAGCTTTCCACTGCTAACGCGGGCGGGTGCCAACAGGTGGCCTTCCCTAAACAGGGAAACTGCCAGGTGGGTGAATGCCAGTGTCTGGCACAGGCTTTTTGAAGACAGTTCTGCCCTCCCCCGCTGGCTCCTCCCCCTCCCTCTTTCTGACTCCCCAGTGGGCTCTTTCCTTCTGTCTGTGTGGGGTGGGGCCCAGGCATGTGATGAGAGAAACCACTCCCCAGCCTTGATCTTGTTGTTTGCTCTTGGCTGGCTGCCTCCTCCCCAAACCCCTGCTGGGCCCCAGGTTGGCTCAGCTCAGCTGCCCTGGCTTGGTTTTGGCCTTGACCCTCCACCCCTCTATTTGGCTCCTCCTGGCCTTCTCTCCCCTCTGATGGGACCTACAGACTGTTTCCCTTTGCAACTCATGTCCCGGCTTCGCTTTAGCGGGGTCCTTTTTTGGCTCAGGTGTCAGAAATTTCCTCTCTTAAGCTGGGCAACATCCATTAGCATTCCTCTTCTCTCCAGTCACCATTGATTGGTCCCAACCACCCCCTTTCTAAACCAGTTAGAGAAAAAAACAATTATTCTTATTGTATTTTCCCTTTGCTGTCCGTCTTTCCTGCCGCCTTGCTTTCTCTCTCTCTGAGATTGGACACACTGTGTCAGGCAGAGGCCTTGGTTCATCTTTTGTGTCAAAACAGAGAGGGCATTTCCGCTGTGAGGTGGTTGGGTCAAGGTCCTGAACAGTCTTTTCCTTTTGGCTCCTGCTGGTCTCTGGCACTTGGTCAGCCCTGCGCTGGCAGGGGTGGGAGTGGGGCCCAGTGGGGAGACCTGAGACAAAGGCAGGCCCTCACACTGCTGGCTGGGCAGGGCCTGGAGCATAGACATTCCCGCCTTGTTCCGCAGCGCCAGCTGGGCCTTCATCCATTGACTTCCCGCCATGCCAGCTCCGTTTATGAAAGGCCAGTTCTTTATTTGGGGCCAAATGTAGCTTCCACTCCACCCATCCTCGGAGATGCCTCTTGGTCTAGGGCCTGTCTGTGGGGCAAAATAATCAGCCTTGTGGTTTGGGGCGAGTTTTCAGGCACATTTGCATGGGGGACGAAGGCTGGAGCTCAGATTTCTGCTGGGGTTTTGCCCTTGAGCTGACATTCCTCTCCGGACCTGGAGCTCCCTGTTGGGCTGAGACTGGCCTTCCAGCCCCTGTGGGACACCTGTGAAGACTTTGCAGCCTCCCCAGGCCATATGTCACGATGTCACAGGAAAACATCTGCACATACAATTCAGATCCTGGGACGCAAGCCACCACGTGGCAGCACTTTTGCCTCTTTAGGTCCTAAAACTCCTCCCTCCTAAGCTGCCCCCTTGAAATGCAGCAAGAATCTTTTCCAGCCAGGATCTTTAAGTTTTTCAGAGATGTCCATAGATTCTGTCTCCACTGCATCCGATAGTAGATGTGTAATGTGTTCTGTAGCTCTTACGAAAGGTCCGGATGGGGGTAAAGAAGGTCCAGAAGGTTAAGGGACAGGTGTGGGGTGACCATGCCAGAGTCTTTGCTAACCCCCTGAATACCGTCCTCTTAGTCTAGCTGTCATGGGCTTCCCTGTCCTCAGGTGTGGTTGGAGTCTGGCAGATTCTTCGCAGCGTGGGTGTGGATGTTGGTGCGCGTGAATGCATGGGGAGAGTTTTGCCTGGATCGTGATGCCTACCCAGGCTTTCCCTTCGCTCGTGTTTGTACAATCAGAGGGGTAGGAGTTCAAACAAACTCACTCCTGGCTTAGGCTTCATGCAAATTCCACATCTGCTCCTCGTGACTTCATACAAGTGCGATGCATAATCCAGCTCTCTGTACCTCGAGTTCTGGAAACGCAGACACCTTCACAAGAGTAGACTTCCCAGAGGGTGCTACCGATGGAACTCCAGAGCAGCTGGGGGCCTGTGGATGCCCGAAATAACAGATGTTTCTCAAAGGAAACAAATAGAGCAAGGATGCTGTGATTTTTAAACGATCTTTCCATCAGGAAAGATAGCATAAGTTCATGTTTATAGTGATTTGATGCCAGAGATGCTTCCACGCAAACTGAGAAAAATACCCAGGCATGACTGTATCCCCCACATCCTTGGAGCAATGCCAAAGTGGGCGAGAAAGTGATGGGCTGCCAAGGAGGGCCCAGAGCTACTAAATAGAGTCAACGCTTCCCTTCGAGGAGGGAAACCCTAATGTGCTAGTTATTCATCTTGAGCTCTGCTGAGTGCTGGCTGCAGAGAAGCCAGTAGACCCTGGATTTTAGTTGTTATGTTCTGAGATCGCTAAGATGTTCTGGAGGGTCTCTCCTGCCATGGTCCAAAATGCAGCCGGGCGATCCTGAATTTGCACGAGGTTGCATGAGCAGCACCCCTCTCCCTGGCACCCGCCTTTCTTTCTTGGGGTCTCAGGATCCCTCCTACTTACTACCGCTCTTCCCTGCAGAAAAGGTGATGGAGAAAGGGTGTGACTGCAGAATTCAAAGGGACCTCTGTTAGGAGTTGGCCGTGCTTCCAACACTTTATTACACAGGGAACAACATTTCTTCCAGATGGCACAGATTTGGGTGACCAGGGAGTCCTATTTCTGAAAGTCCTGTATCTGTTCCCCAGGGCAAGGGTCTACTGCTTCTTTTCCTCTCTCGAGTGGCCTTTTTGCTCCCACTTTGAATAATAAGAATGATATAAAGATTATTCACCCAATCAATGAATATTTATTGAGCACCTACTATGGAGCAGGCCCTGCTCTAGGACTGGGGATATGTGCGTCATGAAACCTTACATGTGTACAGTGCTTTACAGTTTACCAAGGGCTTTCAGTTCAATTACCTAATCTTTTTCTTTCTTTATGCATTTTTCTTTTATTTCGGTAAAAGACACAACATAAAATTGACCATCTTAACCATTTTTAAGTGTGCAGTTCAGTAGTGTCAAGTATAATGACATTGTTGTGAAACAGATCTCCAAAACTTTTCATCTTGCAAAACTGAAACTCCGTACCCATTAAACACTAACTCCCATTTGCGCCCTCCCCCAGCCCCTGACAACCACTGTCCCACTTTCTGTTTCTATGAATTTGACGCCTCTAGATATCTCGTATAAGTGGGATCATGCAGTATTGGTCCTTTTGTGACTGGCTTATTTCCCTTGTATAATGTCCTCAAGGTTTATCCATGTCGTAGCATGTGACCCTAATCTTTCAGGTTGGGGTTCCACATTTCACAGGTGAGAAAATCGAGGCTCAGAAGAATCAGGGCCACATGGCTAGTATAGTGGGTTGAATTTTGTCCCCCAAAAAGATATGTCCAAGCCCTAACTTCTGGTACCTATAATGTGACCTCTTCGTAAATAGGGTCTTTGCAGATGCCATCAAGTTAAGGATCTTGAGATGAGATCATTCTGTATGGGGGGGGGGGTGCCTAAATCTAATGACTGATGTCCCCATAAGAAAAAGGAGAGGGGGATTTGAGATACACCAAAACGCAGGGAGGAAGGCCATGTTGCCTCAAGCCAAGCAACACCACGAGCCACGAGAAGCCGGAAGAGGCAAGGAAGGGATGCCTGCCAGAGCCTTCGGAGGGAGCATGGCCCTGGGACACCTTGGTTTCAGATGTCTGTCCTCCAGAACCGTGAGAAGTAAATTTCTGTGGTTTTAAGCCACGAAGTTTGTGGGGATTTGTTATGTCAACCTTAGCAAAGGAATAGAGCTAGGAAGCGGAAAGAGCTGACTAAAATCCAGATTCTGCGACTCCTACTCTGGAGTTCTTTCCTCGAGAATGGATCAGGATAGAACAGCGAGGATAGGAGTGTTCCTGTGTGATCACGTTTGCACAGGAGAGAAAGGACTACCTTGTGTGAATGTCCCCCTCAGCTGCCCATGTCCCTTCCATACGCAGCCAGCCTCCTCTCCTCCCCATACTTCCTAAACTTGCAGAGGTCCCAGAATGAAAGCTGTCGGAAGACGGACTGAAATGACCATGTGCTGCATGGCTTCTGTTTGCCCCTCCAGATGGTCCTCCGTGTTCTCCACACTCCTCTCTGCGGCAGAAGGCTGACCTGGATGAAGGGATCCATGGACTCTCTCGCCCGCTGGCTTCCAGGTAGGGGCAAGGAGGGTGAGGTCAGGGGACTTTCTCCTCTAGCTGGCTCCCCTCCTGCAAGGTCACCTCGGTGAGGCTGGGTCCCTCAGCCACAGGTCACTGCCCCTCCGAGTCTCTCCTCTTGAGGTCCAGCCTACAGTCCCTCCCTCCTCCATTCTGGTCCCCAAGTGGTGGTCACCACTGCACCTCTTCTCCCAGCCCCTCGTCTACACTTTTGCAGCTAATCCTTTGGTGAACCAACGCTCCTCTAATCTCTCTTCTGGGCCATGTGACAGCCATTTCCACTCGGAGCCCTGAATGACACAAACCACTGGAATGGGATCTTCATGAGAGCACCTATTTTTACCCATAACTGTATCCCAGGTGCTTAGAATAGTTCCTGGTAAATGTTTCAGCAAGAACTATTTGTTGAATGAACTGAACATGGAATGCTCAGGAATGCCTACCTGCCTTATCAATTCCTAGCATTTATTTTCCTCTTTATAGGGAGAACACTTTCGGACAACTCCAGATTTAAAATATGACTGAACTATTACTAGTAATAAACCTTAAGGTCATTGCTCTTGGTTCCCCCACCATCCTGCCTTTGGGTAGGACCTACAGGAAACCTGATGGGCCATAATTGTTTGGCCGGAGAATGTTGAGGTTCTCCCCAAGATGAGAACAATCTGAACCTGAACTTGCTGCCTCTTTTGCTTTCACACTTTTCTTCTTTCCCCTACAAACTCGTAGATGGAGTGGTTGACATCTGCCACGTTCGTCTCCTCTCTGTCCTTCCCCCTTAGTGCCTCCCAATGTCCCTCCCACGCTTGGCAGCAGGCTGCTCTTTCCAAAGGTCACTGACAACATCTTTGTTTAAGGAGCCAAAGGTCTTTCTGCATGCCCACCTCTCTGAGCTTTGTGTTGCCTTTGGCCAGCTCACCACTCCTCCTTGGACAGCTCTCGTTTTAGGAGCTTCCTCCTACCACAGTCGTGGTCCTCTCCGTTTCCTTCTTTATTGTCGTCGGCTCTTTCTCCAGCTGCTCCTGTTGCATATGACGTCGTTGCCTCCTGGATCGAGATGTAAGGCCCCTGAGGTCCGGGCCCAGCTGCTGTTGCCCTGCACGCCCACGGCCCTCAGCCAGCTCTGACCTCATAAGAGATGCCCAGGATGTTGGTTTGTTCTGGTTCTGCTCCCTCCACTCGGTCTCTGTCCTTGTTCCTGTTGGTTTCACGTTGCTGCAGGCTGGCCTGAACCCTGAGCCCTGCTCCCTCTGCATTGTTCCAGATCCTGTGCATAAGTGAATCTTCCCAGGCAAGAGGGTCTGGTACCCTTGATATTGTCCTTTAGTGGGTACTTGGTTTCCTCAAGCAATAGTCATCAGTTGATGTATTCGTCAGGGATCTCCAGAGAAACAGAACCAATAGGATGGATCTGTCTATCTATCTATCTATCTATCTATCTATCTATCTATCTATCTATCATCTAAAGAGATTTATTATGAGGAATTGACTCATGCAAGTATGCAGGCTGAGGTGTCCCACTATCTTCTGTCTGTAAGCTGAAGGCCCAGGAAAGCTGGTGGTGGAGCTCCTGTCCTAGTCGGAAGGCTTGGAGAACCAGGAGTGCCGATGGCCGAGGGCAGAAGACCCATATCCCAGTCCAGACAGTCATGCAGACCGTGTATTTGCCCTTCTTCCACCCTTTTGTTCTCTTCAGGCCCTCACCAGATTGGATGAGGCCCACCCACATAGAGGGGCACCTTCTTCACTCAGTCCACTGATTCAAATGCTAATCTCTTCCAGATGCATCCTCACAGACACACCCAGAAATCATGGTTAACCAGCTATCAGGACATCCCTTGGCCCAGTCACATGGACGCATAAGATTAACTATCCCACTTGGAATAGCTGCCTTTCTCCTCCACCTTGACTGAAAGGCAGGCCCTGCTCCGGCCTAGAACTCACAGCTGGTGCTAATTTTACTTACTTCTGAAAAAATTCCAGCTTCTTTGGAAAAGCTGTTGATGAAGAGGCATTTCAGATCCCCCGCTTCATTACTGTGGGAACCAAATGATGGCACTTCTGATTTTGAAGAATCTGAGATTCTCAAGATCTATAGGAGCCGAAAGTGAAGATTTGGGGATGATGACCGTGCGCTTTATTTTCTCTGACGGTGATGAGGACTGTGGTTCATACTCGTTTCCATCTCTAATAAAGCAGCCGTGTGCAGTTCTCTCTGCGACGGCGTGCAGGGAGCGTCAGAACTTTTTTATTCAGGGCAGTCTGTGTACAGCACAGCATGGTGTTTCCCAAAGTGTGTCCCTGTGACATGGATAGGGCCGGTTCTCAGATTGCCATTGGTTCTCAAGAAAAGCGTTCCAGGGTCCAGTAGGTCTGGGAAATGCTAAATGAAAGTGAAGTTAGGCAGGCTGCTTTATTGCAGAACTCAGAGTCCTTCCCATGCTGATCCAGCCATCAAATCAGCACAGATCCGTAGACTGCCCACCATGTGGATAGCATGGTGTGAGGTGCTGGGAACACGGGGATGAGAAAGATGTGGCTCCTGTCCCTGTGAAATTCATATGCTAGCAGCTGACAGACATGAAATAACTAAGTCTCCAATAAGAATGCAATTATAGGGGTCGGTCTGGTGGTGCAGTGGTTAAGTTTGTGCGCTCCACTTCGGCAGCCTGGGTTTCATGGGTTTGGATCCTGGGTGTGGACCTGCACCACTCATCAGCCATGCTGTGGCAGTGTCCCACATAAAATAGAGGAAGGTTAGCACAGAAGTTAGCTCAGGGCCAATCTTCCTCACCGAAAAAAAAAAAGAAAGCAATGATAATGTAAGTGTTACGGAGGAGAAAAGCAAGAGGTTGAGAGAGTGTTGATCATTAGATCCTAATCGAGTCTGGGGAATCAGGAATGGCTTTTCTGGGAAAATGAAGCTCATGTTAAGATCTAAAGAAGAAGAGGTGTGCTGGGGGAAAGGGTGTGGGTGGAAAGTGTTTTAGCGGGAGGACGATTTCTGCAGGGGTTCTGAATGGGAAAGGGCTTGGCATCTCTGCAGTGTTTTGAAAACAAATCTGATCAGGGAACTCCTTCTCTGCACCCGTTCTGCACTGTGTATTGTGGGACCAGAATTTGGCTTTGGTGGTCTAGAAAGACCCCCGGTGGCAATTCTGGAGACTTGGGCTGTGGTTGCTGTGTTACCATTAATTGTCTCAGAGACAATGTCCGTCACTTCATTGAGCCTCTTGTTTTTTTTGTTTGTTTTTTTTTTTTTTTGAGGAAGATTAGCCCCAAGCTAACATCTGCTGCCAACCCTCCTCTTTTTGCTGAGGAAGACTGGCCCTGAGCTAACATCCAAGCCCATCTTCCTCCACTTTATACGTGGGACGCCTACCACAGCATGGCTTGCCAAGTGGTCCCATATCCGCACCCGGGATCCAAGCCGGTGAACCCCAGGCCACTGAAGCGGAACCTGTACACTTAACTGCTGTGCCACCTGGCTGGCTCCTTATTTGTTTTTTTGCATTTTCTTTTCCTGAGGAAAATTGGCCCTGAGTTAACATCTCTGCTAATCTTCTATTTTATGTGGGATGCCACCACAGCATGGCTGCCGAGTGGTGAAGGCCTGCCCCCAGGATCTGAACCTGCAAACCTGGGCCGCTGAAGCAGAGCGTGAGAACTTAACCACCAGGTCCCAGGGCCAGCCCCCAGAGCCTAATTTTTCTTATCAATACAATTAGGGGCAGAAGACATGATTTCTAAGATCTCTTCCGGCGGTGGCATGCTGTGAACTCACTTTCATTTCTTAGTCAAGCTAATGGTCAACAGGGGCATTTTTAGCCTGGAAGGGAAGTATTCAGCCCTGTGGAGGGTGAGCTAGAAAAATGCAGCGTGGTGGCCGTCCTAAGGCCTTAGATGACCGGGTCAAGGTGCGGTGGACCTGCTCAACCCTCGTGTCAACACGCATTTCTCAGCCCGCTGCTGTGGGGATACAGGCCCTGCGCTGAGTCAGGAGGGAACTCTGGAATTAGCACGCCCTTATTCCCTTTGCTGTCTTCTTTTAAAGGCAAGATTTCCAGGGATGTGAAGCCTGAAGGATTCCACTGGGGACAAAGGGCTCTGTCGGACACTGGAGAGGCCTGAGGGCGGCTCAGTAAGCATGGGCATCACTTCCTGCCAGCCCTGCCCCCCTCCAGGTGCACAGAGACCCTGGAGCAGAAGCCACGGCGACCTGGAATCCTGGAGAAGCCACCCGGCGCTGGCTCCCGTTCAGGAGACTTTTAGAGGAGCAATTATTGTATAAAGTAACACGCTCACTCAGAGTGCCAACAGAGTCCTATTTTTCAAACTCCCGCAGGTGGAGAAAAGAAGACCCCCAGAGCATCAGCCTGGAAGTTAAGAACAAATAATGAATGGAAACCATCACCTCCCAGGCTCCCTGTTTCTCTCTTTTTCCACTTTTGATCTCTTTCTCTCCCTCCCACCTTTTCCGGCTCCTTGAACCAGATCCTTTTGTTCCATTTCTCCCTCTCTGCCCCAGAAAACAGAGGCTGGGTCAGCCTCACTGGTTTTTCTGCTGCTCTCAGATTACTTCCTTCGAAGAGGTTTTTGTGAGAAGCTCCTCCCTGCTCGGACGAAAATGGAACACTATTCTTACCTTTGAGTTGGGACTCAGAGCATCCTGGCGCCCCCAGCCCAGCCCCACGGTAGATGTACGTGCTGTAACGGTCCCTCTCTGTGGAGACAGTCTATTGCTGTGCCAGGTGCTCCATAACAAAGTACCAGAAACTGAGTGGCTCAAACAACAGACGTTGATTGTCTCACAGTTCTGGAGGTTGGAAGCCCCAAATCAAGATGTCGGCAGTGTTGGTTCCTTCTGGGGGCTGTGAGGGAGGGCTCTGGTCCAGGCCTCTCTCCTTGGCTTGTGGACGGCCTTCTTCTCCCTGTGTCTTCACATCGTCTTCCCTTTGTGCATGTCTGTGTCCCAATGTCCCCTTATTATAAGGACATCAGTCCTGTTGGGTTAGGGCCCACTCTAATGACCTCCTTTTAATGTGATTACCTCTTTAAAGACCCTATCTCCAAATAAGGTCCCATTCTGAGCTGTGGGGAGCTGGGACTCCAACCTAAGAATTTTGGGGATATGCAATTCAACCTATAACAGCCAGGAAGTCTTATGCTTCAGTGTTCCTATGGCTTACCTGGGGTCTTGTTAAAAATGGAGGTACCAGTGACACCCCCACAGGTTCTAATTTAATAGATGTGGGGTAGATCTCAGGACTGTTTTTTAGAAGGGCCCTAGGATAAGTGTGGTGTGCCCCCCGGCCTTGAACCCTACCCAAAATGTCACACTGTGAACCCAGTCCTTCACTTACTGAAGGCCCATAACACGGTGTGGTGCCAACCACCTCACGCTGCAAGGAAATGACGTTCTTTTGTGTCCATCCTTTCCTTAGTCCCCACTGCAGAGCCAGGCCCTAGTCACGTGTCGCCACACACCCTCTTTAAGTTTCCTGTCAGGACTCTTGTCACATCTGGAGGCGGCCAGGCCCCGTTCAGCTGTCATTGCCCTTCCACCTGGCAGGCCGGGTGGGGTGATGGTTCAGGCTTTGGCATTTGGGGCCCAGCTCTGCTGCTTACTGGCTGGTTGACCTTGGACAGATCACTAGGCCTCTCTGAGGCTGAGTTTATTCACCTGTGCTTTGAGAAGCTTCCCCGTCGGTCTCAGGGGGCTCCTGGGAATGAAACAGTGTTTGCACAAGGCATGTGGTGCAGAGCCTGGCACATAGAGGGGGCAGAGTGGTTGTTAGTTACCACTGTTGTGCACCAGATGGCAAAACCAGATTTAATTCACTTCTGAAAGCTGAACGCGCTAAAGGGCAACAGGAGAAACTCCATCACAACGGCCTTGCAGGCTGGCTGCTCTGGAAATGAAGAGCGAGCCTTCCCTTTGCTGTGCATCCAGTCTTGGCAAGTGAGATCTGGAAGGCATGCGCTGAAGCCTGAGTTACATGTCCGCCGCCCTGATGACTTCACGCCTCCAAGAGACCTGCCCGCTCCATCCGCAGAGCTGGAAAACGAGTGTGTGGCTGAGTCCACATTCCTCCCCAGGATGGCGTGTTGGGTCTGCAGCCAGAGTGCCTGGTTTTGAGAGCTCAGCACCATTGTCTCCTGGCTGTGCCACCTTTTACAAGTCACTTAACTTCTCTGTGCCCTGGTATCTTCATTTGTAAAACAGGGCAATAGTGGGGCCGTGATGGTTAACTTTATGTGTCGACTTGACTGGGCCAAGGGATGCCCAGAGAGTTGGTAAAACATCGTTTCTGGGTATGTCTGTGTGGGTCTTTCTGGAAGAGATTAACATTTGAGTCAGTAGACTGAGGAGAGAAGATAGTCCTCACCAGTGTGGGTTGGCCTCCTCCAACCTGTTGAGGGCCTGGATAGAGCAAATCGGCAGAGGAAGGGCGAATTTGCTCTCTCTGTTGGAGCTGGAACGTCCGTCTCCTCCTGCCCTCAGACATCGTGCTCCTGGTTCTTGGGTCTTTGGACTCAGAGGAGGACTCACACCATCAGCCCCCCAGGTCTCAGGCCTTTGGGTTTGGCTGGAACTACCCCACTGGCTTTCCTGGGCCCCCAGCTTGCAGACAGTAGATCGTGGGACTTCTCAGCCTCCACAGTAACGTGAGCCAATCTTTCATAACAAAGCTCTCTCTATACATCTCTGTATGTCCTGTTGGTTCTGTTTCTCTGGAGAACACTCACCAATATACTTATCCACCTCACTGTATTCAGTTTTTTCCTGCTGCAGAACAAATCACCGCAATTGTGTGGCTTCAAACCACACCCATTCATAGCTCTGTAGGTCCGAAGTCAGGCAGGCTGGGCTGGCCATTCTGCTCAGGGGCTCATAGGCTGAAATCAAGAATCTTCTCTGGAGGTGCTGGGCGAGATTCCACTTCCAGGCTCACTCAGATTGTGGGCAGAATTTGGTGTCCTGCAACTGTAGGACTGAAGTCCCGTTCCTGGCCTACTGGCAGCTGAGGGCCGCTCTGCAGCACCTGGAGCCACTGCTTCTCACGGGGCCTCCTCCATCTGCAAGCCAGGCATGGTGCATCGAATCCTTCTTGTGCTCCGTGTTTCTCTGACTCCCTCTTCCGCCTCTATTTTTAAGCTCTCCTGTGATTATATTGGGCCTACCCAGATCATCCAGGATGATCTCTCTATTTTAAGGTCAGCTGATCACATTTGCAAAGTCCCTTTTGCCACGTAAGGATACATATTCGTGGATGTGAGAGCATCTTCACAGCCTGCAGAGTTAGGGCGTGGAATCTCCTTGGGGAGCATAATTCTGCCTACAATGAGGGTATTTCTTGAAGACTTTCCCCCTGGATCATAGGACAAGGCATATTTCTACAGACTGCACCTGGGTTGAGTGATGTTTCCCTAAACGACATGTCCACTAGAACCTGTGACTATCACCTTATATGGAAAAAGTCTCTTTGTAGGTGTAATTAAGTTAAGGATCTCAAGATGAGAACATTCTGCACTAACCGGGTGGGCCCTAAATCCAATGACACATGTCCTTATAAGACAGTGAAGAGAAGAGGAGAAACAGAAGGCCGTGTGAAGAAGGAAGCAACCAAGGAATGCCAAGGACTGTGGTGGCCACCAGAAGCTGGGAGAAAGGCATGGAATGAATTCTCCCTTGGGGCACCCAGAAGGACGAACCCTGCCAACACCTTGATTTCATACTGCTGGGCTCCAAAACCAAGAGAGAATCAATTTCTGTTGTTTTAAACCACCCAATTTGTGGCCATTTGTCATGGCAGCCCTAGAAAGGAATCCAGCTGAGAACTCACCCTTGGGGAACTCCAGGCCAGACTTAGTCCCGAAGGAGTGGATGCCCACGCCTCCAAGAACCCAGGCAACTTGTGCACGGCTCTGGCTGGGCGGCGGACAGAGGCTGCTGGTGAAATCGAGGAGGACCAGTTGCCAGCAGCAGTGCTGTGTGGCAGCCAGAAGCAACGTCTTTTTAGACTTCAGGGTCTTCTCTTATCAGATGGTGTGGACCTTTTGGGGTGGGGAGGAGAAGGGAGAGCCCCATGAAGAAGATAAACGGGTTTCCTGTGAATTAGATAGGGTCCGAGTGATTAACAGTAAAAATAAAGAGGTTGTGACCCAATGTGCACGCTGGTTGGACAACAGTCTGCTAGTCACTCAAGGCTGGACCTTCCCCGGGTAGGTTGGTCTATTCTGGGAGCTGCCTTTGAAAGTGGAGATTCCGCGCATCTCTATTCCTGCAGCCACCTCTCAAACAAGCGTTATTGCAATGCAGGAATTCCAAGGCTTAAAATAAAACAGTGATTATTATTTAAGCCAGAGATGGGGTGGTGGAATACGGTGGTGTGCCCTGCCCCTCCCCCGAGCTGAAGACTGTGGCTCACACCCACCCCCTGCTCCCTCTATGCCAGACCCTGGACCCAGCAAGCCATGCGTGCAGAGCCAGGTGGCTCCCTGGTGCTGCCAGGTGGAGGGATCACTGCTTGTTACAGGAGCATCTGTGGCCAGGAGTCAGGTGAGGAATTCCTGACATCCCTGGCAGGCATGGGGGTGGGTTTGCCAAATAGAGGCTCCGCTTCTTGCCAGATGCCTTCTCCTGCTCCAAGACAATGGCAGCACTTGGCTCTGGGCACCCTGATCTTCTTGCTCTGTTTGGCAAGTTCTTCCTTGGTATTCTTTGCGCCCATGCCCACTTCATACACTGTGAGTGTAAGTTAAGGGAATATGTGATAATGCCCCACAGGGGGAATCTGGTGCCTGGAGAGGCTGGAACGACCCAAGGGCATATAGTCAACTGGGAACCTTCCAGATAGTGTGAAGCCCAAGTCAGGGCAGGGAGGCTATGCTTTGCCACAGGACACCAAACTTTAGAGGGTGCAGGTTTTGCAATAATGATTTTAACAGACTGTACAAAGTTGTAACCTGGTAACTCTGGAGGAACTGCCCAACCGTGCTTGCCCCTTCTCCCATCTCCAGCCTAAGTGCAGCCCTCTGGCTGGGGTGGCAAGGTGACCCTGTCCCTGAGTCAGCTACTACAGATGGCAGGGTGCACGGAGGGCACTTTGCCTATATAGGGGCCACCTCACCATGCTAACTATGTCCTTCCATTGGCTCGAGCGCACTTTTCATATTGCTAGCCCCAAATGCCAAAATTGCTAATTATTTCCTTGGGAAAAGCTTCTCTCTGGGGGGAGATAGACTCCTGTGCGTTTGGAGAAGGAATAGGCAGAAGCTTCAGGGAATGTGGGTCCTTTACAAGGTCCTGCTGAGGTTGTTACCGCACCAGGTTCGTTTTTGCCCGCCGCCCAGAAAGCCAAACACCGAGACGACGAGATTGCAGCAGAGAGGGTTTACCCACAAGGCAGCCATGCAAGGAATTGAGAGCACGAGCTTCAAATCCGCTTCCCTGAAAATTAGGACTCAGGGATATTTATGGGATGGGTGCAAGGTGGTCTGAAATGTGGGGATAGGCGATTGGAGGTGAGGGGAGGGGAGGTAAATGATGATCTGCGCAAGCATAGGCAGACTCCATGCTTCTTCACAGGATGAATGTTCACAAAATGGTGGCGTTAGCATGATCTGAGGGTGGAGTTTTTAGCCTCTTGACGTCCAAAGGTCGCCTATGGGACTTCTGCGTGGGCCTGGTTGATGAGTTGGTGGTCTCAACCGGCCTGAAGTGGACAAGGAGTTCTAATTCCTGAAAAACAGCTCACACGCCCATTTCCATGGCGACCCAGGCTCCAGGGAGATGTTATCTGTAGGAGCCTAGGGGGAGTCAGACAGCATATTGCCTCAGCAGCACAGTTAACAATGGGTGGGTTAAATGGCTAAAAGCTATAATCAGTAATTGCAGAAAGGAAAAAGTGTTTAGTTCCCAGCTACTTAATCATCAGTGGCTCACTCTCTGCCGGTTTCAAGGTGATGGCCAGTGAAGTGTGAATAGAGAGATTATTTTTGAGGATGGAGTCTTCCAACAGAACTGAAAGGCTTTCTTTTTCTCAGATGTCAGTTCAGTTGACAGCCGGTTCCTGTTTCCTTGGCTCTGGTTGAGGCTAAGAGAGGTCTGTCTCCAGGAGGGGACGAAGGCTGGCAGAGGCGGGCTGTAGATGACACTGGGGCCACTGTTTCAGAACCACGAGGTGACCCCACCATCTGGTGTCCTGTTCTTTCCTCTGCTGCCCACACCCTGCTTGGTGGAACGCTGGTGTCTAACTCTATGGACTTGCATTTTCCCAAGAATAAATAAAATCGGACCACAACCCTCTCTCCCCAGAGCCTAATGAAATCAACAGAACATGGTCATGTCCAGCAAAAAACCTCACTGTCAGCGATCAAACGTGGAAAAGAACACAATCCTGCACTGTCAATTGAAAAGTGGTCTCCGAGGAAAGAAACATGATACTCAAAATAGCTCCCAGCTCCACCTTCACCCCACCCCCAACCCCTGAAGCAGGATATAAAGAGAAATCAATAAAATCCCGAGAATTCTCAGGGAACGAAGCAGCCCAGACAAGGTTGAAAGGGAAATTGTGTGAGGATAAAAGCTTCTACTCACCCCCAGGTTCTCAGGACCTCAGCTCCACGAAATTTGGAGGCATGACCGAAAGACCCAAGAAATCCATCCAGTAGTAAGAAACACTCTTAATGAGGGCGTGTGAAATCTGGAATGGGACATTTCCCACGGGATCAGAAGAGAAGGCAGGAGGCAGCTTTGCCTGCAAACGCTGTGCAGAACCCCACAGAAACTCTCCCTGTCCTTTCCCCCGCAAGTTACCAGGTACGGGAAAGCGGCTGTGACTGCAAAACCCCCGTCGCCAAACTGTGGCTCAGAACAGACACAAAAGTGATCGGATAAGGAGTGGACTACGTCACAGAGAACTCAGCCCCGCTCTAAGAGAGAAGGAGAAGGTTGGAACAGCAAGCATGCAAAAATAATAAAGGAAAAAAAGGAAGAAGGAAACATTCGTGCGAATGACAGATGAAGAAACCTGTCTGGGAAAAAAACCTAACCAAAGGAACAAAAGTAAATTCGAATTCCCTGGATGTTCCCTGTGTAGTAGACACAGGCAGTTCCCCCAGGTCCCTCTAACAGGCCGTTGTGGCTGCTAACAGCACTTAGCTGTCACCTTTACCCAGGAGGCCATGCAGTCTCTCCCATCCCCAGGGCAGCTGGAAGCCAATGACAGCCTGATGACAAAAGGCTGGCCCCCGTGCCTCAAGGTGGGACCAATGCTGACGTGGGGGTAGGTCAGGCTCTGGACTGCTAACTTGTGGGGCCCATCACTGTATGGACAACTCTGTGGACAGTGCTAGAGGAGCACGTAGCAGTGAAGAGTCACAGGGCCTCCCTTTCTTGATGAACACAGAAAGCCTTGTTCTTTCCCCACCCAAGAGGAAATATATCTGAGGCCTTGATGTGTCTGTAAAGGGAGGCATCTCTGCCCAGGAACTGGGTCTTTGCCTGGCCCTGGCATCCATGCCCACTGTCAGCAGGCTGTGGGCGGTGAGCAGGTGTAACTGGTTCTCTGGGTAATGACGGTAATGAGGTCACCAGCGAGCCATCCCTCCTTCGTCTTTCAGTGGCAAAGCCCAGAATACCTGCATTTCTCCCAGGGCAATGAGGAGGATGGGACACACCTGGAGCCAGTCTGACTCCTGCCGATGCCAGATACTTTCCTCAGCCCTGTGGGTGAAGCCCCTTTGTAGGGGAGGTCATCTCCTCTGGGAGCCATAGCCCCCATTCCCCAACATAGAGCACTAGTGAGGCCACATCGGACAAGGCCAGCAGCAGTCAGGGTCACCCATGTCCCCTGCTTCAGAAACCAGTAGATCAAAGGTGGTTAAGGAGAAGGATCTGTGACACATGGCACAGTGGTTTCTCCTGAACAACTGGTCTACCTTGTAATACCCGGCCTGGTCTTATATGTGGCTCACCTTGGTGACACCTCCTCAGTATGAGTTCAAGGCTTCTCTGTGGGGTTCT
Source organism: Equus quagga (assembly GCF_021613505.1). Lineage (NCBI taxonomy): Eukaryota > Metazoa > Chordata > Mammalia > Perissodactyla > Equidae > Equus > Equus quagga. The sequence continues at coordinate 21,520,078 of NC_060278.1, forward strand.
GCCCCACCCCTTGCCTTCCTCTATGCCTTCTTTTCCTTCTGACATCTGAAATTCCAGTTAGATCATATTCCTTTTTATATTAGTCAGACATCTCCAGAGAAATAGAACCAATAGGATATGTAGAGATAGATACAAAAGGAGATTTGTTATGAGGGATTGGCTTACGTGATTATGGAGGCTGAGAAGTCCCACGATTGGCTGGGTGTAGGCTGGATGCCCAGGAAAGCTGGTGGTGTAGTTCGGGTCCAAACCCCACGGGCTGAGAACCGGGGTACCGATAGCGTAAGTCCCAGTCCGAGTCTGAGAGTTCGAGAGCCAGGATCCCAACGTCCGAGGGCAGAAGCAGATGATGTCCCAGCTCAGGCAGAAAGCAAATTCACCCTCCTTCCACCCTTTTGTTCTATTCAGGCCCTCAATGGATTGCATGGTGCCCACCCACGTAGATGAGGGCATCTTCTTTACTCAGTCTACTGATTCAAACGCTGGTCTCTTCTGGAGACGCCTCCACAGATGCACCCAGAAATAATGTTTTACCAGCGATCTAGGCACCCCTTGGCCCTGTCACACTGACATAAAATTAGCCATCACTCTCTTTCCTTAAGGTTTTGTCAAGAATGCAGATGCTGCTCAGAGAGGTAATAGCGTAGCTGTCAGTGATCAGCCATTTACATCTTGATGAATGCTTGTCCCATTTTTCCTTAAAGCTAAACTTGAGGTGAATGCAGGACTGGGCTGGGGCTTGCGGGAAGAAGGGAAGGAGTGAGACAGACCTAGGGTGGGTGGGCTGGGGAAGCTGAAGATTCTTTGTACCTACTCTGCAGTTTGGCTCCTGACAGATCCAGCTTTGGGCCAGGTGTGGGAAAGAGGGCCACCAGCAACAGGAGACCATGGGGACCCTATGCACCTCTTCCCGGGCCCATGCCAAAGCTAAACCTTGCTTTAAAAATAAGATCAATGCAATGGTGAGCTGGAATGAGCTCTGAGGGCTGTTGGGGAACCCAGCCCCCCACCCCACCTGTCCAGTTACAAATGGAGAAGAACCCAGGAGCACAACCGCCATTGGCTTCGTGCCCCATGGAGTCTGCCTGGTGACGGAAGACCTCTCCTATGGTTGGGCTGTTACCACTTTTGGCTCCTGGACTGTATTGTTTTCTTTCGTTTTTAAGACATTTGAAGCCCTTTGATGAGCTGGTGTTTGTATTTCATGTTCTTTCATGCCAAATGAGCCCTTCTTATTCTCTAGAATTACAAAAGCTTTGGTGTTTTCCAAGCTTAAGCAGCTTCAGAATCCAAGACTATCTTGCTTTACACAATAGAGGAGGGTCCCAAAAAGTTGTCCGTAAATTGGATTTCTGACAAGTCCCTAGAGGAGCCGCCAAGAGGAAACTTCTGATGGATTTTTTGTTGTTGGTAAAACAAAATAATTCAGTAATGAGTACCATTGCCTCTATACTGGACCATCGAAGTATCGTAAATTGAGATTTGGGGTTGGCTGTGCTTAGAGTAAGGCTTGCCTGTGACTTAAATGCTTACTTGCCTTGGACACTCTACATAGCAGTTCTCCTGTCTTTTCCCTCCATTCTTTTTGCTTGGCCATTTTCTTCTGAGTGGACAGTGACTCACATACCAAAATCAAGCACATTAGAAGCCAGACCAAGACATTCAGGGACAGTCCCAAGAACCCCGGGGCTGGCAGTCACCCCAGCTCTAGGGGAAGCCATCCATTTCCTCAACCAGTCCGACTGGCAAAAGGTAATTATAGTTTGAGTTGCTTGTTAAGCCACTGGCGCGGTAAGAACAGGTTGAACTGCCCCTTTGTTTCCAGCACATAATAAATGAAACAACTTCTGTTCACAGCTCCATCCTCCATCCTGGGGGAAACAACTTCCCTGGAGACCTTCAAAGCTGATCTTGCAAATAGTCCCCCCACCGCTGGAAGGCTTTTGGGTGGGTCCTGCCTGGAGGCAGGTGCACAGACAGTCTTCTCCACTTTGCCCAGGTTCTTCCTAAGCCTGGAATTCCTGGATTCTAGATTCTATCAGGACACGAAGACAGCGGGAGCCACAAAGTCCTGAGGACTTGGCAGGGGTGAAGCGGTGACTCATAGGTTAGTTTTGATCGTAAGGTGTGAGGCAGCCGGCTCGTTTAAGAAAAATGGAGCCTTCTTCTCTCCCCTCCAAGCGGGAGCGGTGGGAGCCCTGGTTTAACGTGGGCCTTGGGTGTCCAAAAGAACAAAGCACACTCAGCCTGCAGATCTGGTTTGAAAGCTGCTTGTGCAAGTGGCCAGGGTGAGGCAGCCCGGTGTCTCTCAGCCCAGCCCTCCCACAGCCCAGGAGGCAGTCCCGGGGTGGCCCGGTGTTCGGGGGCAAGGCCAGTGGACAGCAAGGGTGTGCTTATCTCCATGATCAAGCAGGCCTGGAATCTCAAAGGTAGATTCTTTTCCTTCTTGTTGCAAACAGGTGTGTGTGTGTGTGTGTGTGTGTGTGTGTGTGTATGCTGGAGAGTGAGAGCCAGAGAGACAGAGAGAGAGGAACGGTCTGCAGGGGACAGAACACCATCTCCCTTCCCAGGTGTCCCCTCTGTTCCACTCCAGTTGGAGCAGGGAAGCGTAAGAGACTTAAGTAGATGTTATTCCACGAACAAAGAAAGAAGCTTCCGCCAGACTCTGAAACGGACTAACTCAGGCCTCTGAGTGGGAGGCAGAGATTCTGAAAGAAACGTCATATGAAAGTCACTCTGTTTCACTTGACTTAGTGATGGGGGCAGAGAGGACGGGAGATGCACCAGAGAGATGGGACAAAGGCAGATTTAATTTCCCAGTTCTGTGCCTTTACGGGAGGTAGAGAGACGTCTGCTCAGGGCCTTGCCCGAGAAGCAGGCCGGGTATAGTATCTTGATTGCCTGGATTGGGCCTGAAACAGGACCTGGAGCCCAGGCAGCCTTTTTAGGAGAAATCAAAACAAAAGCCAAGGCCAGGCCAGCCGAAGAACAAGGGATGGCAGAGTGGTTTCACCTGGTGAGCCAACTCTGACCCCAGGATGCTGTGTTGAGAAGGATTCTGAGTCTCTCTCTGAACTGTCTTTCAGGTTCCACCAAGGCTGTCAGGGGGCCCAGGAGATCCTCAAACAGCAGGCCGCCCGACTCATGAGGAGGCTGTCCGTCTCTCCTCATCCCCGCCACACAGGCCACCCGGGTCACACAGAGCTCTGATCCCCGGGACTTGGGACCCCTTTCTCTCTGAGCACAGGCACATCTGGGTCGGGAGGCAGAGGCGGGGTGGGGCCTGGAAGGCTGAGCCCACAGCTCCTCCTGGTCAGCTGACAAAGAGCCGGCAGTCAGCTGTGGGGCTCCTTCCATGAAGGCCTGGCAGGCGGGGGCAGTTGTTTTGATCATTGCCTTGGGGACGGGGGCAAACAGACAGGGGCCTGAGGGGCTTAGATAATGGTATCTGCCCTCCTTCTAGAGCAGGCCAGGCCTGCAGTCCAGAGTGGAGGGCAGTCTCTGGACACCTGACCAGGTGTGGCTGCTGGCCGCCTTGCACAGAGCCCAGGGCATTTCAGGGGGATTAAATAAATTGCAGCACCTACAGCAATTAGGGCAGTGCTGATATATACTTGGTGCTCAATGAATGTTAATTCACTTTTCCTTTCTCTCTCTTTTTTTAAAAATTGTGGTAAAATATACATAACAAAATTTACCATTTTAACCACTTTTAAGCATACTGTTCAGTGGCATTAAGCACATTCACACTGATGCACGACCATCATCACCGTCCATCTCCAGAGCTTTTTCATCTTCCCAAACAGAAATTCCGTCCCTATTAAACACTAACGCTCCATTCCCCAGCCCCAAGCCCCTGGCAACCTCCACTCTACTTTCTGTCTCTGTGATTTTGACTATTCTGGGAACTTCGTATGAGTGGAATCATACAGCATTTGTCCTTTTGTGACTGGCTTATTTCACTTAGTATGACGTCCTCAAAGTTCATCCGTGTTGTAGCACGTGTCAGAATTTTCTTCCTTTTCAAGACTGAATCATGTTTCGTTGTGTGTCTATAACACATTTTGTTCATCCATTTATCCACTGATGGACACTTGGGTCATTTCCACCTCTTGGCCACTGTGAATAATATTGCTGTGAACATGGGGGCACAAACACATATCTATTTGAGTCCCTGCTTTCAATGATTTTGTGTACACACCCAGAAGTGGATGCTTTCTCTTTTGAAACACCTTTAGCATATTTTATTTTCAGGAACATTAATAGACATAATGGAAGTGGGAGTCTGCCAGCTGTTGTCTGTAACACCCTCAGCTATTCACCCTGCCCCTGACTCGGAGCCCATAGATGAGGCCACCGCCCACCTGGCTCTTGTCCCTAGTGGGTCTTCAGTCACCCCAAAGAGACTTCTACTCTCCCTAGGCCAGTGCCTGTCGCCATCTGGAGCATTTCAGATCAGCCTAAACCTCTCACTTAACAAGGGCTCCTTGGAGCATGGCTGCCGTGTCAGTCTTCCAACATGGGTCTGTGCCACCTGTCCCGGTTTGTGCAAATCCATCTCCCCCATTGGCCCAGACTAATCCAGCTGCAATGCAGATGTGACCCTGTCACTTCCCACTGCCTGCAGGATACGGGCCAAGCTCTGGCCTGACCACACCTCCCCACTCCTTGCAATTTGCACCATAGCTTTTGCCCCTTCTATGCCCCTGCTCATGTGGTCCCCTCTGAAACCATCCACCTGCCACCCCAAACCCACCCCTCTAATGTCTACCTGATCTAATTCATCCTTTAAGACTCAGCGCAAGGATCCACTCCTCCAGAAAGCCTTCCCTGTGTGGCCTGGCAGAGTCAGAACTCAGAAACGTCTAATGGATTAACAAGAGAATGGCATTCCCAGTGTTCTCGCTCAAGGTGAAATGCGTGCACCTTTTTAATATTGTTTTAGAGGCAGGGTCATGCCTACAAAGGGTGTGGGCTCAGGTAAGTCCCACTGGGCATCTATTTGCTCCTCAACAGGACAGTTATGTTAAGTCGAAGAAGCTTAACAGAAACACCAAGCCTTTGAAAGAAAGAAGCCACTAAAGGCCACAGCATGATGGGAAGCTGTGTGTGGGGTACTGGTGGCTCTTTAAGGATTTATTGTACAAATGGACATGCGTAGGGCCATGTGTATAGTGCGCGTGCAGACCTGGCTCTGTAGGAGTCATGGGGCTCTCTCAGTAGCAATGAATAGCACCGCCTCCCTGATTAGTCCCTTTCCCAGGGCCCCCGAGAGTGGGGAGCTAGAGCGGGGCTAAGCTTTGCTCCGTCCTGGCAACAGCGCTGTTCCATCTAGGTTGTGACTTACATATTAACAACTCTGTTTATTGCCGTTGTCAGTCTGGTAGTTTAGACTTCCCGCATGGGCTGCTTGCCCTGAATGTAAATGCATTCTTCCTTGTTCTCAGCAATATTTCAGGCTTCAGTATTGCCCTTTGCAGAGAATGTAAGTGCTGGAGCGAGACAGCCCAATGTTGCACCAGTTGTAGATTATATATGGTGATTACACCACTTTCTCAGTAATCCCTCCATGATGATTAGCACTGCGGATGTATTTTACCCCATGTATGTGGGGAGGGGGCTGCTAAATCCCCATGGAAGAGGGATCCTTCCAATGCAGGTGCCCTGCTTTGAAAGCAAGACCAATTTGATGTGTGAGAGCACATTCTCTCACCAGGGAGCCGAAGCCATCGCGACATGGATTGAAGCATTTAACCTCGGAGTCATGGGCAATCTGTGTGAGGGATACTTTTCCTGTCTTCAGAATGTTAAAAAAAAAAAGTCTCACAAAACCCTGTGTGAGGAGGACAGAACTGCCCTTCGTTTTACATCCTCCAGCTGAGGCCAGGAGAGACAGACAGAGCTCTAGGAAATGGGCTTCCATGCATGGGCCAGCTGTGCTGAGGTCCTCTGCGCTGGCTCTCATTTTCTGGAAAGTCCCATCCTAGCTTAGATTCCATTCCCAACATGGGTCATCCCCTAACCTGTGGAATATGGCAAGAAAAACACCTCCAACTCATACACAATAACATTTCTTCCCCCCACTCTTTATTCTTGTTGGTCTGTGGAAGTCCATAGACTGATGGGGAGGACAGGCATAGAAATCCTATGAATCCGCCCATCATATAGGGCAAAAGAGTAGGTGACTGCAGAGAAGCTGAGGGTGCCAGGAGGGCCAGATGAAGGTCCTTAGCCCAGCCCAGGGAAGGGGAGTTAGAGAGGCTGTTTTAGAGAAGGTGGCTTTGAGGGCAGGGGGCGCAGGAGGGAACGCTTCTTCTCAACTCCTGGTGTTTCCTTCTGGGTAGAGGGAGCTTTGCCAGCATAACACTTCCAGTCTCCTCTGCATGTCCCTTCCTAGAGGAAGAGGAATACTTACATTTGGAAAGAGAACCTAGGTTTGCAGTCCAGATATATCCTCTCCTCTTCTTGGAGAGCCGACTTGCCTGAGGAGAACACAGGTCTGCACTGCCCCCTCCTTAATGTAAATATTCCAGAGGCAAGACCCCCACACAGTCATAGCACAGCCTGACTGGGAGTAGGTCTACCTGAACCTAGGGTTAGCACTAGGAAGCCACTTGTCTGCAGATATTATAAGCCACTTGCTTCAAGATTGATTTTGTCAGTAATGAGGGTGATATGTTGGTCTCCCTCTGCCTGGCTTCTGTGATTTATTTCTCAAGGACTCAGAACTTGGATAGAGGAGGATGCTCTTTGGGAGCCCATGCTGAACTCCAATGGTGACAGTCAGCTCAGCCCCAAACCCTGATAATTAAAAGAGAAAGGAGGTTGAGAGTATGCTCTGTATCCAAAATGGCAGTCTGTGAAGTGCGTGGGGTGAACTCTATAGGCACAGGGAACAGAAAATACAGAAGCTCAGAGTGGAAAGGATCAAGAGAAGTCAAAGACTGAAAAACACAGATATTGCTGGAACATCATGAGTGAGGAAGGAGCGATTGAGAAAAGGCTCGAGAAATTGCCAGACCAGATCACAGAGGCTTTGTCGGCCAAGGAAAAGAGTTTGAATTGTATTCTAAGTGTCGTGGGAAGTCAGTGCAGGATTTAAGCAGGTCCACGATAAGGTCTTATTTATGTTGCAGGAAGTCATTTGCTTTGAACTGTAGCGAATGGTCTGGGGGCTGGGCAATGAGACCAGAAGAATTGGAGATGAATCCCAAGTTCTGGCTTCATGAGTGGATGGATGCGGGTGCCATTTATAGAGTCAGTGAAGACTGGGAGGAAGATGGAGGAGGCAATTAAATTCCAGATGTTCTGAGACTTCTCAGTGGCAATGTCAGGTGAGCAGTTGGATATGGGCTCTGGTACTCTGAGGGTCTTTAGGAACCGCAACATTTAGAGGTGTGGGAGGGGCCCCCATACAAAGAGACAAGGAGACAAAGCCTTGGTTGGTCTTGGACAGTCATTTAACTAGAGAACACTAGCAAAACATCTTTTTTCATTATCCAGCAGGGTTTGGGGCTATATAATACAAACAACTTCCGTTGGAAAATTCTGTATAGGAAGTCTAGCATTAGAAAGAATTATTGAGTGATTTTATTTGGTGGAGATTTTCAAAACTTCCAGGGTATTTTTTCTTCTCTATACAATAACTGGTTGTCAGTCATTTTCTTGTTGAGGGCAAAGAGTGCAGAAGATTTTTTATTCATTACAATTGATGTCTTTTGAAAAAGGACCCCTTAATTACCGTTTTTATGAGGCACATAGCTTTTTCAAAGACACGGGTCCCTTCCTAACACACGCAGCTGTGTTTTAGAGCCTGAATTTTCACCAGCCAAAGGGCCCCATAGGGATCCGCTGTTTGTCGAAACCTCTGCCTCTCTACATTTTTCATAATGGACCCACTTTCCTGCAGTGCTCCTGCTGACTGAATCCCATTCACCCGCATGAAAGGGGCTGCTGATATTTAAAGTTCATTTCAGGAAGGTTTCATAATAAGAACTGAGGAAAATAACATAATCTCATTTTAAAACATTTCCTTCCTCTGTTGTTCTGATAGAATGGAACAATCCAGAGTTCCATCTGTCCGGTAACAGGTCCAGATCACATGATGCAGTTTTGAAGTTATTTGTTTCCTTTGTTTCAAGGCACCTCTGGTGGGATTCCCTCCCCTCCTTGATGTATTCAGACTGTGCCATTTGATCCTTGGATTTGCAATTCCAGAAGGAAAATAATGAGCCAGCATTGTAGGGGAATGTCACTCTTCCCCAAGAATCAGTATCTAGGACTGGAGGGAGGTCACGCTCTAAAAGCAGAGTGAATTTTTGCTTAAAGGAACATTGTCTAAGTTAATATGAAAACACACAAGCATAAAATAAAACAACAACAACAACAACAAGCCAAATGTGAATCTGTTTGTAACAGGCTGACATGCTCTTTTTCCTCTCCCTGGGCCTCTGAACACCGGAGACATTGAATGGTGCCACATACTGCACTGAGAACCCCTTTCTCTGACACAGTCTCAGTCCTGGATGAAGGCGGGAGGGATCCCCTCCTACAGCTCTGCCTGACTCTTCCCTCCCTGGGTTTCCAGCCTGCCCACCCCCTTCCCTCTAGCTTCTCGTTGAAGGGCTGGCAAATTTTTTCTGTAAAGGGCCATGTCTAATCTGTTCGGGCTGCTCTAACAAAATACCACAGACCGGGTGGCTTACGAACAGCAGACATTTATGTCTCATGGTTCTGGGAAGTCCGAGATCAAGGTGCTGGCATATTTGGGGTCTGGGGAAGGCCCACTTCCTAGACCGTGCCTTCTAGCTGTAACCTCATGCGATGGAAGGAAGGAGCTAGGGAACTCTCTGGGGTCTCCTTTATAAGGGCACTAATCCCATTCATGAGGACTCCACCCTTGTGACCTCATCACCTCCCAAAGGCTCCACCTTCTAACACTGTCACCTTGGGGATTAGGTTCCAACCTATGAATTTTGGAGGCACACAAACAGCCCACTCTAGGCCAGATAGTAAGTATTTTAGGCCTTTTGGACTACGCTCTATTTCACAACTACTCAACTCTGTCACGTAGCATGAAAGCAGCCACAGACAACACGCAAACTACTCAGGGTGACTGATCCAACAGAACTATTTATGGACACTGATCTGAATTTCAAATAATTTTCACGTCATGAAATAGTATTATTCTCTTGACTTTAAAAAAAAATTTCTTTTTCCTTTTTCTCCCAAAGCCCCCCAGTACATAGTTGTGTGTTTTTAGTTGTGGGTCCCTCTAGTTGTGGCATGTGGGATGCCACTTCAGCATGGCTTGATGAGCGGTGCCATGTCCACGCCCAGGCTCTGAACCAGTGAAATCCTGGGCCACTGAAGTGGGAGCATGCGAACTTGACCTCTTGGCCACAGGGCTGGCCCCTCTTGATTTTTTAAACCATGTAAAAAGCGTTCTTGGCCCAGGTGGTGTACAAAAACAGGCAGAGGGCAGGGCAGATTCAGCCCACAGGCCATAGTTTGCCAACCCCTGTTATAGTTTGTGGCTTTCATGCTAATCTTCTTCCTGGCCACCAGGGGCACAGGACTTCCTCTTTGCCATGCTGATCAAAATCCCTTCTTTACAGAAACAGAGATGAGAGTAAGGGTTTCTATAAGACTGCAGTTAAAAGGTGGTAGCATTCTTCTTCTTTCTTTTTTTTTGGTGAGGAGGATTGGCCTTGAGCTAACATCTGTGCCAATTTTTCCTCTATTTTGTATGTGGGATGCTGCCACAGCATGGCTTGATGAGCAGTGCGTAGGTCCACACCTGAGATCTGAACCTGTGAACCCCGGGCCACCGAAGTGGAACATGCGAACTCAACTACTATCCCACTGGCCTAGTCTCTTATTTCTATTTTTTTTTTCATTTTTTCCTAATTTTTTTCCCTCACTCCTCTGCTTCTCTGCCCACTGCCTCACCTCAACGTTGATTTCCTAAGGTTTCATTCTCTTCCATTTTCTCTTCTCTAAGTTCTGAACTCTCTTCCAAGGCTTTCTCATCAAATCTCACAGTTTTGGCTACCCTCATGTCTTAAGCCCATACTGGGCAAATGCAAACTAGACAATCTGTGACACAAGTTTCACAGGTTTGCAGCTAAATGAGGATGATGGAGAGAGTTTTTCATGAGGCTAAATCTATTCAATTTAAAAGAGGCTCCTTTATTCTGAAATGACAGCTTTTATACTTTTTTGGAATTATAATGTCTGATCTTTTGTGAAGTGGTGGTGACAGTAGATGGAATATTTAACAAACAGAAAAGCTAATCATGTGAACTACCTTTTTTTTGAGAAATTTTACTAAATTTTGAAATCCAAAAGACTGAGAACAATTATAATTATACTTATGCCTCCCAACTCTGTCTTTCCAGCCGCAACTTCTCTCCTGGGCTCCAGATCCATAAATCTTAACTGCCTGCTGGACATCTTGCCTCGAAATGCTATAAGCACCACCAACTCAACGCATCCAATGTCAGATTTTGTCTCCTCCCTCTTCCCATCCTTCCTTCATGCCCCTTCGTGAAATAAATGCAGACTTGCCCTCTCCTTCCTGAATCCTCTCTCATGGTCAAGGGCATCACTCTCTACTTAATTACGCAGGTTAGAAATGTAGAATTGTATTTCGCTGCCTCCCCTTCCTCACTCTCCACAGTTGGTCAGTTGCTCAGTTCTGTTGACTTGACCTCAGATAAGTCTCCTGAATTTGTTTCCTCCTTACTACGCCCATTGCCTCTTCCCCTTCCGTCCTTAATGGTTTCTTGGTACCCTACCAAGTGCTGTCTACTCTGTTGGTCTCCTTCCCAGCTGCCGATCCACTGTCATCAACGGTCATCTTTCTAAAATAGATCTGATGGTGTCGTTTACTTGCTCAAAGAAACCATCAAGTTCTTCTCATTAGCTACAAAATAAAGTCATGCATTTCTTACTTCATTACTCAAGACTCTGTGATTTGCCTCCAGCCACCTTGCTAGCTTCATTATACATATATCTTTTTAAAAATATATTTTTACATATTTTTTTTATGTATTCTATTCTCTGGTCAAGATGATTTAATCACTGAATACTCAGGACTTTCCATCATTTTTTTTTTTTTTTTGAGGCAGATTAGCCCTGAGCTAACATCTACGGCCAATCCTCCCCTTTTTGCCAAGGAAGACTGGCCCTGAGCTAACATCCGTGCCCATCTTCCTCTACTTTATATGTCAGACGCCTGCCACAGCATGGCTTTTTTGCCAAGTGGTGCCATGTCGGCACCCAGGATCCGAACCGGTGAACCCCGGGCCACCAAAGCGGAACGTGGGAACTTAACCGGTGTGCCATTGGGCTGGCCCCTCCACTTTCCATCTTTATTTCTTTGCTAATGGCATTTCTATCATTTGGAATGACCTTTAATCCTCTCCCAATAACTAAATCATTCTCAACCTTCAAGTCCTGAGATGTCACTTCTTCTATGGAGCTTTCCTTGCATTTGTTCCCTCATGTCTCTTCCCCACACAGCAATCAAACCTCTTGCCAATACTAATCAGAGTATTTCTTTCCCTTTCTTGAAGCCCTTCAGTGGCTACCCGTTGCTATCGGAATAAAGATCAAAACTCAGCGTTGTTTACAAGGCCCATGTACATCTGTCCCACATCTTACTTTCCAGCCCCATTCATCACCATCCCTGTGATGGTTAATCTTATATGTCAACTTGACTAGGCCATGGGGTGCCCAGATATTTGGTCAAACATTATTCTGGGTGTCTCTGTGAGGCTGCCTTGGGTGAGAGGAACACTTATGTCATTTGACTGAGTAAAACAGATGGCCCTCCCTGATGCAGCAGGCCTCGTCTAAGCAGTTCAAGGCCTGAGTAGAACAAAAAGGCTGACCTCTCCTGAGCGATGGGGATTTCCTCCTGCCTGACAGCCTTTGGACTGGGACATTGGCTTTTTTCCTGTCTTTGGACTCAAACTAAAACATTAACGTAAAAAGACTCTTCCTAAGTCTTGAACCCGCTGGACTTGAGACTGGAAGGACGCCATTGGCTCTCGTGGGTCTGCAGCTTGGCGACACACCTGCAGATCTTCAGACTTGTCCACTCCATGAACGTGTGAACCAGTTCCTTATAATAAATCTCTCTCTCTCTCTGTGAATCCTATTGCTTCTGCTTCTCTGAGAACTCTGACTGGTACAATCCTTGCCCACTCTCATTATCCACAGCAACTGGGGCCTCTCAGTTCCTCATAAGCACTACACCCGTTCCCTCTGTGGGGACCCTCTACCCTTCCTGCCCGTCCCGACTAACCCCTATTCCACCGTCAAGTATCAGCTTAAGCATCACGTCCTTAAGAAAGCCTGACCCCTCTGCACGCTCCTCTCCCCTACTAGTCCAAGTCCCTCTAAGCTTCTTTCCTAATATTTACTAGAACTGTAATTTAAATGTTTATGTGCAAATGTACTCATCTAATGTCTGTGTCCCTCCCAGGGCAATATGCTTCTTGAGTGCAAGGACCACAACCATCTTGTTCAATCCTGTAGTCCCAGTATGCAGCACAGGACCACGCATGGAGGGACGAACGACTGCATGGACCCCAGTGCTTCTGGCTGGTATTTTACTAGAAGTGATGATGTTCTGCAGAAGACAACAAAAGTGTCAGGGTAAGGCAAAGAAAAGTAAAGAAAGGGAAAGAAAGAAATAACCTTCTTGTCTGAATCTGTGTCAAGAAGTATAAATCCTGAAGAGAAAGGTGTTTTTTCCTTCTAGTTAGAAAAATCACCTTTTCTCTGTCATGGCTAAGATAAAATTCCATCTAATTAAGATGACAAGGTGTTTTCCAGTTTGGTAATTTTGTGTGCTGTGGTTTTTCAAGTGTGTGTGTGTAGCTCCATGATAAGAAATGACTAAGCCTGAGGACAGATGAAATCCTAATTTTTGACTCTCCAATTCTCTCCGTTCTCACTTTCCGTAATGACTTCCATATGGGGATAAACATGCTTCATAACTTGTGTTTTTAGGTTAAAACATAGAAATTGTAGCTCTCTGGAATGCCTCATTATTTTCCCTTTGCAGAGACGTCCTCCTAGGGCAGTTGTCCTTGAGCACTGAGGCCTCCCTGGTCACTGGGCCAAGCGAATCGGAAGTCCCTGACGCTGGGTTTCCCACACGCAGGCCACACCCCTGCTTCTGAAAGGCCCTCAAGTTGCCTCCTTCTGTCTCCTCTGCCTCCTTCCTCCCTTTCTCCTCTCACACACTGGCTTGACCTGTTCCCTTCGGAAGTCTGGAATCGGACATTTCTTTCGTTCCTCTACCGTGCACTAAGCTCTATTTACACTTCTCCCAAGGACACAATATGAAATCAATTGAAAAAAGGGTTCCAGAATAGTACTGTAGACTTTGGTAACATAGGAGGCCATGAATTAGTAAACGAATGTGTTTCAAGAGTCTTCGTTGAGATCTGTGAGGTAGTCGCTTGTGAGTTACACAAACATAGCGTTATCTATTTGTTCTCTACTTCATATTTATTGGATATTTGTCGTATGCAATGCAGAAGACAGTGTTGGAGCTGGAAAGCCCGACACACTGAAGTGGGGAGTTTCAGGAAGAAGGGAAAGAGGAAGTCAGTTCGGAAACTTGGTGTCTCTGGGGTGAGGTCCAAGTGCCCACTGAGAGATGATAGAGACTCACCAGGCACGTTCCTGCATGGGCTCCCTCTGCGTGGCTGCCTGGAATGCTGCTCCCCCAGATGTTTTCATGACCAACTCCCTCTCCTCCTTTAAGTCTTTCTTCAAATGTCTCTTTCTCAATGAAGCCGCCTTATCTGCATATGGTCTGCATTTTGTCCCATCCCCGCAAATCCATATGTTGAAGCCCCAGCACGTGATGGTGTAAGGAGGTGGGGACTCTGGGAGGTGATTAGGTCATGAGGATGGGGCCCTCATGAATGGGATTAGTGCCCTTATAAAGAGACCCCGGAGAGTTTCCTTGTCCTTTCCACCATGTGAGGACACAGCGAGAAGACGGCCAACTATGAACCAGGAGGCAAGTGCTCACCAGACACTGCATCTGCCAGGGCCTTGACCTTGGACTTCCAGCCTCCAGCACCATGAGAAATAAATTTGTTTTGTTTCTAAGCCACCCAGTCTGTGATATTCTGTTACAGCAGCTCAAACGGACTAAGACACTCAGCAGGCTATTTAAAATCGCACACCCTGCCCTCTGCCACGTTCGCTACCTTCTCTCAAATCCCCTTTAACCTTTCCAACTTTTTCTTCTTTTTATAGCATTCATCATCTCCCAGTACACTACATAACACACTTATTTACTTTGTACCTTAGTTATGTTTGCTGCTCGCACTAGAATTTACATTCTTTGAGGGCTGACCTGTTTTATTAATTGATGTACCTTAAGTGGCTAGCAAAGTGCCTGCCTGTGGTAGCTACTCAATAAAGATGCACTGGGGGCCGGCCCCGTGGGCGAGTGGTTAAGTTTGCGCGCTTCACTTTGGTGGCCCAGGGTTTCTTCAGTTCGAATCCTGGGTGCAGACATGGCACCGCTCATCAAGCCATGCTGAGGCGGCGTCCCACATGCCACAACTAGAAGGACCCATAACTAAAAATACACAACTGTGTCCTGGGGGGCTTTGGGGAGAAAAAGGAAAAATAAAATCTTTCAAAAAAATAAAAAAATAAAAATAAAAAATAAAGATACATTGAACAAATGTATGAAGTGGTCGCATGTTCTTAGCGAAGTCACTTCTGTACACCTTTGGAAGCATCGTGAACTGAAATTGATCAATAATTTACCTGTTGACATCTGCTAGTTGGTGCTTGTTCCTTTGTTTTCTGGTTTTTAAGTAGGTGAGGTGGTCATTTTAGCGCTAACAGAAATGCTCCATTCGCATCCAAGCGCCAGGTGTGTACTCTTGCTGGCTGTTTCCGGTCTAGACTGCAAGTGCTGAAGACAGGGGATGAGCGGGGGAAGCCAGACTTAGGGTGGGACGTTGGTAGCTCAAGTTTAAAGTGAAGGCCAGAGGGAGTATGTTCCCACAGGGTGCCCTGTGGGCGGAGACACTGAGGAGAAAACGGTGTGGGTGAGAAGACCAGCCTGCGAATCATGAGGGAACTCAGGGGAAACAGGAGGGACGGGCTGCATTCTGAGGGCCTGGAAAGCCGGGCAGAGGAGTTCTGATGTTTTGTGGTGAGCCAGGAGGAGACGGGGGTGGCCATGCAAGCTTGCTTTAAGAGAGTCATGTGGCTGCTATAAATAGGCTGGGCTACAAAGTTGAGCCAGATAAACCTGCTGTGAAGTTGTCACCCACAGCAGCTGAAGGGCTGAACAGGTGCTAGTAAGGTGGCATCTGAAAGAAACCACAGAATTTTCCCCAATTTTTATTATGAAAATTTTCAAACATACAGAAATATGTAAAGAATAGTATATTACTATACCTAGACATATGTGTGTGTGTGTGTGTGTGTGTGTGTGTGTGTGTATAAAACAGCCTCTATTTAGCAACTAAAACAACAGAATTTTAATTGGGGTTTATTTCATTTACCAAGAACCTACAAATGATGGGTTACAGTAGGTACATTATCTATACAGAAGAATATTTTTCCAGTTGTCACAAGAAGACCTCAGATTCAACATCTGATCATATTTTCTCATTATAGTTTCAACAGTCAAGACCATAATATCATTTTTGGTATATTTAGTCCTTGACTATGAACCTCCATATGAAGTCACAATTCATTAAATTAATGAGGAGCACAGTGTGAAGCTGTTTGCCTTGGTGCATCTGCGATTGTAATCTTTGCCAGCAAAATATTTTTTAAACGTTCGTGTTAGCTGGGTTGAGATGAAAAATATTGTTTTGTTCCCCTCTAAAGAAAATAAAAGCTTATGCAGTTAATATTTTATGACAAACATTCCCTGAGGATGAAGGGCTCATTCATGCTGCACCATTTTAACCTCTCATGTGGAAAAAAAAGCGCAAAGGAGTGAAGTATGAAGGTGAAAATACTGAGGAAAATGGTACTACCAGCCTGATATGTAGTTATTTCTTATTTCTAGGTTTCTTCCTTTCCCTAATCTCCTGTTTTAGGTTGTCTTTGTCGCTGGTTATTAGTTTTTCCAGTCTGACCGGGTGTTACTTTCCATGTCTATCAATTCTAGCCTGGGGAGATGCTGTATTTTCCTCACCCCGTCACTCACTAATTCTCTCGTGGGTGACTTGTTAAAATACCGGTTCAGTAAATTCAAATGCTCCAGTGTCTCTGTTTGAAAGATAGATACTGTTGACTCACCAAGTTTGGGTGGTGTGATAATGAGGTCCTTTGAATTTTCTGTGTAAAGAAACTTGCCTGGAGGGGAGGTCAAGATAAATGATCTGACGCTGAGTTTTGGTGCTATAGATAATTGTATCACAGTGAGGTTCCTAGCTATTTGGTTCCCACCATCATTGTCCTTAGGAGTGTGTATTCCTCATTCTGAGGGGGTGAGAGAGTGGTGTAGGATACCAAGCTGCTTTGGCATAGATTGCTAGGACCACCCAGCTAATGGAGCTGTGTGGGACCCACGTGTCTAAACTTACAGTCAACTCTGGAGGGCCTGGGGAGAGAAGGGAGGCGAGTGCTCTCACTTAGCTCCTCGAGAAGTTCCATTCTTCTTGACACACAGTTCCTCAGTCAACTCTATTTATTTATCTGGCTCATGGAGACAGATGTTCTGTTAATTTCCCCTCTCTTTTAAAACTCATTTTTGCTTGCACAAGTAACACATGAATACATTCTCACTGTAAAAAAAAATTCTATACAGATAAAGACAAAAATCCCCCTCAATTCCCCAGTCACCAAACTACTTCCTTCCCTAGAGATAGTTGCTAATATCAGTTTGGTATAAATCTGTCTGGATTTTCTTATATACATTTGCATGACCATATTTACATAGAGAAATATATAGTGTTGTGTGTGAATTTACATAAATAATGTCATGCTTTCTGTAGTGTTCTGCAATTTGCAGCTTTTAATGAACAATATGTCTTTGAGGTCTTTCCATAAGACTATTTATATGGTCTTTTCCATATAAATCTACTTCATTCTTTTTTTTTTTTTGAGAAAGATTAGCCCTGAGCTAACATCTGCTGCCAATCCTCCTCTTTTTGCTGAGGAAGGCTGGCCCTGACCTAACATCCTGCCCATCTTCCTCCACTTTATACGTGGGACGACTACCACAGCATGGCCTGCCAAGCGGTGCCATGTCCACCCCTGGGAGCTGAACCAGTGAACCCTGGGCTACCGAAGCAGAACATGTGCACTTAACCGCTGCACCACTGGGCCGGCCCCTACCTCCTTCTTTTTTTATTGCTACGTTGTATTCCACGGATGTGCGGAGATTTAACCAGTCTCCCTTATGATGGCTATTTGGGTTGTTTCCATTTTCTTTTCTATTTTAAACATTATAATAAACATTCTTTGTGCACACACTTGAGTAATTCTCTAGGACAGATGGAACCAGAACAGACATCCAGAAATGAATTGCTGGCTGAAAGGCATGGACTTTTCATAAAGATAGATACTGCCAAATTGCCATCCCCAAAAAAGTGGTGTTAGTGTACCATCACTGTTTACAAGAGAATCTATTTCTCCACCTTGCCTATGGGCAATCTTGAATTTTTTACCACTGTTTTGCAAAAACATAGTATCTTTCTGTCTATTATAATTTGTATTTCCTCAAGAACTCAGTGGGGGTTGAGCAAATTTGTTAGCCACCTACCGTCCACCTCCTCCATTTTTTCTCAGTAAGATTGCCTTAGGTGTTTCTTTTAACAAATACGTGCATGCGTAATTACAGAAAGATGTGGGTTATTTGAGGGGGTTGAAATGGAGACGTTTCTCTCCGGGACCTGACCCCTCACCTTAGGTGTGGTGTCTGTGTTTGGGGTCTGGACTGTGGCGGGACCTGAGTTTGGGAAGCTTACAGTTGTTAATGAGTAAATGTGATGGCTTCTAATGACTGAGTTCTCTTTGATTGTTGAGACTTTATGATGGCCAGTCAGGTTTTACTCTTCGCTCATATCCCTTTTTACAAGGCCTGATTCTAAACTACAGTCAGCTGGTCAACCGAAACTTGAGCGTTGTTCATCCGTGTCCATGTGGTTTTCATTCATCCACAGAAACACCAAAGGCTTTGCTAAGGTCTTCTCACCATCAAGGGTGGATCTAAAGATGTCGTTCGCCTGGGTACCTTTGATCCTGTCACTCGTCAGCACTCCCTCTGAGCAGGATGTGTTTTCATGCTCTTCACCCCTTGACTTCCAATACACGTTTTGACCTTTACCTAGGCTCTCCACTTCCCCATTCCCACCAACCACAAGCAGTGTAGAATCCACCCTAGGTCTCAGCACAGCAGAAGGCTTGAGAAACCCCTTGGGCCCAGAGGCCTGGGTGGAGCTGCCAGCAACAGCTGGTCTCTGTTAGGTTCTGCTTGTCGGTCTTCTCTCGGAAGAGCCACGTCTCTGCTTCGCTGTTGTCTGCTGGCCACACCCATGCTGCTTGCCTTACCCCCTCCTACTCCAGCCCAGCTATTTACCCCCTACCTTCTCCCTCCTGTTCGCAACCTGATCCTGCAGCCTTCTCTGCCTACCAGGAGATCAAATTGTGGGTGTGGGCAGTGGACAGTGGGCAGTGTCTGCAATTGAGCCCAAGCACCCCTAGGAAACCCAACAGCTACTCACCCCTGTGTGCTCTTTCCTAGGTCCCCACCCTGAAAATGTGCTGGCATTGACCAGCTGAATGCTTCAGGATCCGGTCACTGGTATGTTTTCGAGTTCTCATCTGCTGTCCTTGTGTCCTGAACCTGTTTGTCCAGGTGAGTGCTGTTTACCTTACATGGTAAGACCTTGAAAACGAGAGAGAGAGAGAGAGAGAGAGAGAGAGAGAGAGACTAGTTCTATGTATGCAATTCTCTTTACACAGTGCTTAGCCCAGAACCATAAGCAATTAGGTACTTAATAAATGCTTCCTGGTGCTATACTACTACAGGAAATTGTTTCCTCAGTTATGTATTTCTTGGGCTTTCTTGAACTTAACTCTTGAACTGGGTGGAAGGTAGGTGGAGTAGGAGCGGAATGGCGTCATTATTTTTTAAAACTTTTTCCAGGAGTTGAATTGCTAATTTTCAAATGCATGGTTCCTTAGAGGGTCTGATTTGATGCATAGTTCTGGAAATGGAAATCGTATTTACAGAACCAGGTCACGTTGAGTCCCAGAATGAGTTGCTATGCACAGATCTAACAAACGTGAGTGAGATCATCCCCTTCTGGGCATCATGTTGTTGCAGATCTGTTTTGGAGATTTGTCATCCCAAACCAAATAAAATATGAAGGGCAAGAGTCTTTCCCCATCCGTGTGCCCTCCCAGTGGGGCATCCCTGGGGCTTCTCTCAAGTCAGTATGTGGGCAGGGCACCTTGCTTTATGTCAGATTTTTCTTTATAAGCAGTAAATTTCTATCATTTAAAGAATTGTCTAGAATTACACAATTGAAAGAATTGTGTAAGTTTATACAATTTAAAGAATTTTTTAAAAGTGTGACACATAGGGGCTGGCCCCGTGGCCGAGTGGTCCGCTCCGCTGCAGGCGGCCCAGTGTTTCGTCGGTTCGAATCCTGGGCGCGGACATGGCACTGCTCGTCAGACCACGCTGAGGCAGCGTCCCACACGTCACAACTAGAGGAACCCACGACGAAGAATACACAACTATGTACCGGGGGGCTTTGGGGAGAAAAAGGAAAAAATAAAATCTTAAAAAAAAAAAAAAGTGTGACACATTTGCTGGGGAGTGATGTGGGTATATATATTGTCTTAATTGAAGACTAGATAAACATTTTAGAGGAGGTATATAAGGTTTAGAATCAGAAAAAGGTATGAGTTTTTATTTTTTGCTGTTTGTTTCAGTTTAGGCAATTTAATCTTTCTAAGCTTCACATTTCTCACAATAAAACAGGTGTAATAACATTGAAAAAACAAAAGTGTGAGTAGACGAATGCCTCACCTCCTGTAGCTTTGTGGCCTCCCTCACATGGCACTATCAGAGTGTCATCTTGACAATTATATCGGATCTGTTTGATAAGACCTGGTCTGGGGACTCAGGGGTTCTAACCCCAGCCCGACCCAGGGACTCACTTTGCGACATGGAGACCATTGGTTTCCTTGTTCAAGTTGCAGAGTTGTCAAGTGTGAGTCAGACGAAAAGGTTGCTGCATGAATGCAGACTAGAAAGTGAGCCCCGTGTTTAAAGGATTTGCCTCCAGACTGCATGTCATAGCTAAAAAAAAGAGCTGAGGACTTCCTGCCTCATGGTCTAGTGCCCAGGCCAGACGTTTGGCGAAAGAGGAAGTAGAAGGACCCAGCTCCAAGAAACTGTCTGCTCTTGCAAGCGACCGATGGGTCAGCATCAAGGGCCTTTCCCTGGCTACTTTGTGAAGATGTGTCTTCCTGGCTCCATGTGTCAGTAACCTTCCGGTGGGGACCAGGCACATGGCCACTCAGGACCTGGATGTTGGTAGAAGCTCGTGCCAGCCTCTCCACTGCTTACACCCATGTGCCACTTCCTGGGCTCTTCCATCAGAGCGAGCCAGGTGGGCTTTCGGGGAAGGACACCTTTGGAGGATAGGATGGGTCAGGACCCGCCTTGAGCCTGTTGTGAACAGAGCTGGAATAGGGACTCGAAGTGGAAGAGAGAGAGAGACGTGTGATGGTAGAGGGCTAGGAAAAAAAAGGCCAAGAGAAAGAAAGTGGGCTCTCTTGTCCCATTTAACTGAATTTTATTTCGAACTTCTTTTCCTGTCGCTTGTTCCAGGCTGTCCCTCCCTCTCTGCTTCTTGATGTTCTGACTGCTCACTTTGGCAGGTCTCATCTCCTTGCTAGCTTTGCCCTGTTGTTGCCTTGATCCACGCCTTTTTTTTTTTTTTTTGCCTTCCTGCTGGTTCCTACAGTATCCAGAACATAATTTAGACATAGTACTCTTCTCAAGAATTGGGTGAAAAGTCCTATTTTTTAATAGAGAGCATATTTTTTTCCTTTCTCTTAAAAAAACCTCTATCTCCCTCTGATTTCTCCAAGTCTGATTGTCCGTTTCCTTTTCCACAGATTTCTTCCTTTTCCCCGTTTCTTCTTACCATGAGTTGTTTTTTTGTAACAGCTTTATTGAGATGTAATTCACATACCATACAATTCACCCATTTAAAGTATACAATGCAAGGGTTTGCAATGTATTCACAGAGATGTGTATTTATCACCACAGGCAATTTGAGATCATTTTCATCTCCCAGAAAAAAATCCTGGGGCCGGCCCGTGGCCAAGTGCTTAATTTCTGCGCTCAGGGTTTCGCTGGTTCGAATGCTGGGTGCGTACATGGCACGGCTCATCAGGCCACGCTGAGGCAGCATCTCACGTGCCACGACTAGAAGGACCCACAACTAAAATACACAACTATGTACTGGTGGGATTTGGGGAGGAAAAAAAAAAGAAATCCCGCACCCATTAGCAGTCACTTCCCCTTCCCTCCCCCAACCCTTGGCAACCACTATTCTATATTCTGTCTCTATGGATTTGCCTATTCTTGCCATTTCATACAAATAGGATCATCCTGTAGTATTTGGACTTCTGTGACTGGCTTCTGTCGCTTAGCCCAGTGTTTTCAAGGCCCATCCATGTCGTAGTATGTATCAGTACCTCGCTCTTTTCAATTGCTGATACCCAGAGAGTCCATGTGGCCATGTGGCACAGATGAGGGTAGAGGCACGAGTCAGATGTGATGAGAGGGAAGACACATCATGAGGAGAGGTGTGCAAAGTGATAGTTATCGAAATCAATGTGGCGCCTCTGCCAAAAATAGTGCTGAAATCGTGTTGAGCATCATTAAATACGTGCTGTCAGGAGATATGACAGAATCTCCAGAATTGAGGAGAGGCCCAGTCCAGAAAATTCTTTCCCTGAAAAATCTCAATTCTCCCTCTAGTCTTTCTGTGTAAAAGACCAGCATCCTCCTGCATGGAACAGTACGCCCGTAAGGTGTCCCCATGTCTGGTAGTTAAGTTCCAGTCTTGGTCAAGAAGGAGAGAATCGATTTCTTTTTTGGGAATTTGAAAGGGCCCCCATGAGAAAGCATTAGGCCATGGCTAGACTGAGTTGGCTTTTTGAAATAAAAAAGATGTTGTCAAGTCAGGAGAGATGAAAAAGGCCCACGACATCGATAAGAGAGAGCTTGGAGACCAGCTGGCATCGAAGCCTGATGCCATAGCGAGATGGAGAGCCAGCAGGCCCAGGAGCTGGGAGACAATTTCAGGAGGTACGTGTGGTGAGGGACTCAAAGAAATGGTGTCTTGAATTTCCTTCGTTGCCTTGGCAGAGGTCAGAAACCTCTCAGAAACTCACACTGTAAACCGGCTTAAGATATCACAACGGAAACAGCTGACCGTGCTTGCAGTCAAGATTGATAAGCCATTGGCATGAATATGAACCATAAGCTAAGAAAGGACTATATGAGCAGGATGGGAAAGTTCCCTTCTTGCAAAAATATCTCAAAAGTTGTATTAATAGTTACAAAATCCATTAAAGTTGAATGTAATTAACTTGATTAATGCGGCTTCAAAACATTAATATAGAAAAAGAGAAAGGCCATTTGAAAGCTCTGAGATGGCTGACACTGGGATATTTTGAGGTTGGATGGGAAAGAAAGAAGAAAATTCAGGGTCTGGTTTACCATGCTCCACTGTCAGGTGATATGCTGCTGTGAATTCTGAAATTCTGAGACTCAAGCTCGTCCTGGAGAGCTCTCATCTGTCTGTCGTGTTCTCTAAAGCTTTTACTTGGTGCTCCTCATGCTCCTGGAGTGTTATGGAGTTCACAGCAACAGTCGTTTTATTTTCAAGAACAGATTATTGTAACCACGACCATACTGTATTCAGAACTCATTCATTCATTCATTCATTCATTCAAATACAGAATGAGCAGATATTACTGCCTGGGGGATTAAACGGGGTACTGGGGACAAAGCCTTGAATAAAATAGTCATGGCCCTGGCTATGGACTGAACGTGTCCCCCTAAACTTCATAAATAGAAGTCCTAACCCTTAGTGTGATGGTATTAGGAGGTAGGGCCTCTAGGGTGGGAGCAGGTCATGAGGGTGGAGCTCTCATGAGTGAGATTAGTGCCCTATAAAGGGGACCCTCACCCCCTCTGCCACAAAAGGACACTATGAAAAGACAGTTGTCTATCGAAGCGGGTCCTTACTAAACACTGCATCTGCCAGGGCCTTGATCTTGGACTGCCAGACTCCAGAACTGCGAGACATGAGTGCTTGCTGTTTATAAGCTACCCAGTCTGTGGCATTCTGTACTAGCAGCCTAAGCGGGCCTGCCCTTGGAGCTTTCAGAGCCTGGGAGAACTCGGCCTTACACGTGGATTTAGCTATACTTGCAGGAAGTGCTGTGAAGACGCTAAAGGGGTCTCCCAGCGGACACCACCTGATTGGAAAACTGATTTTACCCTCTCATGAGCAAGACTTGGGTTCTGGGTCAGGCTCAGGGTGCCTGAGTCTTTCTTCCCTTACAATGAGTTCTCAGCCTTCTTGCAAATAAACTTCTCTCAGGCCACCCAACCAGTTCTCCAGACCTGCCTAGGAATATGCCGTCATAGGACAAGGTCATAGTCTGAACTTAAGCCAAGATATCTGTTGTGTGTTTGATAGGAATTTAAAAAGTTGTCTCTTTTTCTTTTTTTTTTTTGAGGAAGATTAGCCCTGAACTAACATCCACCACAAATCCTCCCCTTTTTGCTGAGGAAAACTGGCCCTAGGCTAACATCTGTATCCATCTTCCTCTACTTTATATGTGGGACGCCTACCACAGCATGGCTTGATAAGCAGTGCATGGGTCTGTGCCCGGGATCCAAACTGGTGAACCCTGGGCCGCCGAAGCAGAGTGTGCAGACTTAACCACTACACCACAAGGCAAGCCCCTCTTTTTCTTTTTTTGATTGTGGTAAAAAATATATAACATGAAAGTTGCCATCTTGACCATTTTTATGTGTACAGTTCGGTAGCACTAAGTACACTCATATGGTTGTGCAACCATCACGACTATCCATCTTTCAAACTTTTTCATCTTCCCAAACTGAAACTCTGTGCCGCTTAAGCCAAATTCCACATTCTCCCCTTTGCCCTAGTCCCTGGTAACCTCCATTCTACTTTCTGTCTCTACGCATTTGACTGCTCTAGATAGCTCATGGAAGTGGAATCATAAATCATACAGTATTCATCTTTTTGTGACTGGCTGATTTCACTTCACGTAACGTCTTCAAGGCTCATCCATGTTGCAGCTGTGTCAGAAATTTGCACGTGTCTTTTTAAAAATTAGGAATATTTACCAGGCCACTTCCCCACTGTATTGTCAAGGTCCCTGCAAGAAACACATGGTTTTGGATATTGACATGGAGATTGAGCAGAATTTATTGAAGGGACTATTTATAAGGATGTGGGTGGGGTTTAAGGAAACCAACAGCAGGTGGGGAAGCCCCCTAGAGCTAGCAACAGTAGGGTACTGTCACCACTCCAAGTCCTGAAGGGACAAGGGGAGGTGATGGTTAGCAGAACCTGGTGGGACAATTGTAGATGCAGATAAGATGACCAAAGAGGAGCTGAAGCCTTGGGAGGGGGGAGAATAGACCCCCACCTCCCTCTTCCTCCACCTCCCAATCTTCTGCCCTTGCTTTGCACTACCCAACCCAACCAGGAGCCTAGAAGGCAAGATTGGTCCTCCCGGGCACAGAGCATGGCGGGAAAGGATGGAAATTGGATCTGGAGAAGCAAATAGTATACCCAGCATTCTTGCTTTCTACAAGGAGTTAAGGGTGGCGTGACTAGGAATGCAAAATGGGGAACCTGAGAACAGGGGTGGGCTGCGTTTCTCTAAGGGAGAAAGGGCGTGGGAGATATTGGCAAGGAAAAATAGGTCTGGAAGAAGACGGGGAGAATGAAGACAAAGTGGAGAGATTTGACAGTCCAGTGAGGAATGCTGGGAAGAAACTTTAGGAAGAAGAGACGTCTAAAGAGGATTAACTATGTGAGGAGCTAAAACTTCCTTCTCAGTGTCCTCAAGGGACTTTAGTAAAGATGCACTTTATTTTCATGGCTTCTGTAGAATTTTGAATGTAACACTATGTTAAAGCACAGTTAGGAACAAGGAAGTCCAGTATGACCTCGTGTGGGAGGCAGAATCCTGGCCCCCAAACACGTCTACATCCCAATGCCCAGAACCTGTGAGTACCTTGGGTTACATGGAAATGGGAAATTAAGTTTGCAGATAGAATAAGGTTGCTAATCAGCCGACCTTGAAATAAGAAGATTATCCTGGGCGTCTGGGTGGGCCCCTGTAATCACAAGGGTTCTTAACTGGGGAAGAGGAAGGCGGAGGAGACCGTGTCAGAGTGACATGATGTGAGGAAGACTTGACCCGTCATTGCTGGCTTTGAACATGGAAGTGGGCCACAAGCCAGGGAATGCGGCAGCCTCTAGAAGCTGGAAAAACCCTTGCAACACCCTGATTTTAGCCCAGTAAGTCCCATGTCAGACTTCTACCTTCAGAAATGTGAGATAATAAAGTTGCACTATTTAAGCCGCTGAGTTTGTAGTAATTTGTTACAGCAACCATAGGAAACTAATACACGTGGGTTTTATGAGTTTGGGGCAAAGTTAGCTAAATTTTGGATTGAAAAATGCAGCTGTTTCTAATTACCTTAAATACCATATTTAGAGCTAAACCTGTAAACCTTACTGATGAGAGCTTCAATTAAACTATTCAACTTCTCATCCCAGCTAAGCCAGGGGCCAGGCCTTCCCACCTGCTGTCAGTGCTGTGCTACTAGTCCTTTTATCTTCGTTCCCGTGTATCTGTAATCCTGATTCCTTGATCAATAGAAAGCCTGTGATTCTCATTTCACATCTTTATTGGCCTCCTTTTAGAGCCCAGTGCTGTGGCCCGTTTCTGAGCCCCCACAGCGTGTTTTTAGGGTTCTCCCTACAGGAAGGTTAACATTCAATCCATCAAGCAAGGTTTTATTATTCTTTGAGGCCATTTTTTTTTTGCCAGCATGAACTCTCATTTCAGTCTTGTTGGACACACGAACACAGCAAACTCATGGCAGGACGGATTAAACAGACGATACCCACAGAACAAACCCTCCGATCTCAGGCACCTCCAGGAGGTACGCTTCTCTTTGTCAGCATTTCCACAGTTGAAGGAGGTGCTTTCAGGCACTGCTGGCAAGAGTACAAAGCAGTTCAATAACTCAAGAGGGGAATTTAGCAGCATTTAATAAAACAACATCAAATGGGTCTCACTGGGCTGAAATAAAGGTGTCAGCAGGGCTGTGTTCCCTTTGATCCAGCAATCCAGCTTAGATTAATTTAGTCTGAAGAAACCCCGCCCCTCCGCCCAAATGCAAAACAATATATGAAAAAGGTTACTGATTGTGGAATTTCTTATAATAGGAAAATCTTGAAAACAACCGAAGTTCCCAACCATAAGAGACTGGTTGAATCAAGCCTGGAGAAGCCACATAATGGAGTATTATGCAGCCATAAAAAAGAGTGATGGAATTGCTGTGAACTGATATGAAAGGATTTCCCAGCTATATTGTTAAGTGAAAAAAGCAATATGGGAAAGAATATATAAAGCATGGTATCATTTGTGTGAAATAAGTGGAGGGTGGGAATAAGAAGGTGTGTGTGTATGTGTTTACTTGTTTTTGCAAGAAGCACAGGAAAGATAAACCAGAAACAAATGAAAATGATCACCCATTGGGCATATGTGGGAACAGAGTGGAAAGAATAGGGCTGCGAATGTCATGATATCTGAGTATGTCTTTCTATGCAGTTTTGACTATTTTTTTTAAGATTTTTAAAAAATGTTTCCTTTTTCTGCCAGAGCCCCCTGGTACATAGTTGTGTATTTTTAGTTGTGGGTCCTTCCAGTTGTGGCATGTGGGACGCTGCCCCAGCGTGGCCCGACAAGTGGTGCCATGTCCACACCCAGGACTCGAACTGGCGAAACCCCAGGCCTCCGAAGCAGAGCGTGTGAACTTAACCACTCGGCCATGGGGCTGGCCCCTGCAGGTTTGACTTTTGAACCACATAAATGTTTTAAATATTCAAAAAATTAAATCCAATCAAAGATGACTTTTTAAAAACCCTTAAAATTGAATGCAAGCAGAAGCAAAGGAATTTAAGTGGTTAGCAGATTGATGGCAAACAACACAGAGATAAGAATTCCAAGTAACTTTTGACCCCTGTACTCTGACTAGTGGCATATATTCTAAGGGAAAAAAGACCTGCAGGAGGCTTATGAATTGGGCTTGTCATTGATAGTCATATTAGTGTCATCAGGCTGAAACTCTTTTGTGTATGTTGTAGGATACGGCAAATGAGTAAACTCACTGATAGTGTGGGGTGACCTAAGGCTCTCACTGTGGGAGGAGGGAGGGAACACTCGATGGAGAAATGCTATCCTCCTGGATTAGAATTGGAGGTATCCGTAGGAATATATGATTTTCCAGCTCTATCCAATGTCAAAGATAAAGTGGGACATTCATTAAAGGTGTGAAGACAGATTTTATTCACTACCTCCTGACAATAGGGAAAAGAGCTGAGCTCCATTCTAATTTGCAGAGTAACTGGGTATTTTAAAGGGAGAATGAAGGAGTCGAGATGGGGAGATGGAGGGGCTCAGTGAATAATTACAAAGGGTAGGTCAGTGTAGACGTGATGAGGCCAGCTGGGTCTGCTGGCTGTCAATGATGGAAGTTAGGATTCGTTCTTCCACGGAGACCAGGAGATGGGGCCCTACCCTTCCGGATGATTATGTTTCAAAGGAATGGCTTTCAGGGCCTTGAGAAAGATAGGCTTGAGTTGTGGGAGGTACATATATATCTCAAAGTTTCAGAGGGAGGATTCACAATTATAAGGCGTTTTTAGGGAATGCTCTAAGAAAAGGTGGTCAGCAGCCTATCTCAGGTGTAGGCTGGAACAAACATTAAAGTCTCCTGGTGCTGCTGAGCTTTCCAGGCAGGCATTTAAGGGAGGGGCTGGGGTCATCCTAGGGACATGGCCTTATGCTCCTTGAAGCCATGCTGGAATTTGGTCATCTCTTAGCGTAGAGGTTTGGACGGAGTCATTACCTGCACTTCTCAGCCTTGAAAGTGCCATGCAGTCATATCACCCCAGCACCATCAGACATGTTAGTACTCAAATCTTGGTTTCTAAGTACCATTTCCTTCCAAAAGGAACAAGCCTCCTTGGATAAATTGGTTGATTCCAGACCAAGGATAGGGAATGCATTTGGAACATCTTCTTGAGCCACAAAGCAAGGCAGTGCTCAAAGACCAATGGGCAGGGCAGGCTACATAATTTGTAGGGCCAAGGGCAAAATGAAAATGCAGGGGCCCTTGTTGGAAAATTACTAAGGATGTCAAGACAGCAACAGCAGAGTGTTGAACCATGCAAGAGTCTTGTGCAACTGCATGGATCACACGCCCAGGAAGCTGGCCCTGGTAATGGAAGACAAGTTAAAGGTTCAGAGCAGCCAGCTTGAAGAGGCTCCTGCTGGCTAACTTTGGACCATTTGAGCACTAAAAATAATAATAATAATAGTGGCAATGGATTATAAAACACGGAATTACAAAAGAACCCATGTGTGTATAGTGATACTAAAAAGGTGTGTGTGCACAGGAGGGAAAATTTTGTGAAGAAGGCCAGCTAATAAATGTAGACAGAATGATAGAATTAGAAAAATTACCATTTTTGTAGTCACCAATGTAATAATAATGCTAAAACCATTGGGTTAAAGAGTGTTGGTGAACAGGATATTCACACTATTTATGAAGTCTCCTTTCATCACCCCATAGGTTACCTATTAATTACAAACGGGAAAAGATGCCTTTCTAATAGAGAGATCTGGCAGAAACTGTCGTAACCAAGTGATCAGCTTAGTGTGACCGATAATGAGGCAGGATGGTATCCTCTTCATGTGGTGCAATGAAAAGTACACCATGCAGTATTTTGCCCAAAATACTTAACTTGAATCTAATCACAAGAAAACAAGCAAACAGATATGGGTTGTGGGGCATTCTACAAGGCAACTGGCCTAAACTCTTCAAAAATGTCGTGAAAGAAAAAAAGAAAAAGACAGGGAGCTTTTCTGGATAAAAAGATGCTAAGGAGATGTGAGAAATATGTGAACTGTGTGACCCTTGATTGTCCTGGACTGGAAAAGAGCACGAAAGACATTTAGGGGGTGACTCCGGTAATTGGGGTTTGGACTGCCCGTTAGATAATGCTGTTGAATCAGTGTTAAATTTCTTGGGCGTGATGATGGTATTGGCAATGATTATGGTTACGGTTGTGCGGGAGAATGTCTTTGTTCTTAGAAAATACATGCAGAAGATTTTAGGGTGACATGCCCTGATTTGTGCAACTTAGTCTCAAATGAAAGGGAGAAAGAGGGAGAGTGGAGAGAGAAAGGAGGAAAAGGGAGTAGGGGAGAGGGAGAGAGAGAGAAGGGGAGAAGTGAGAGAGGGGCATAGAGAGGGAGCAAACTGTTGACAATTGTTTGAATCTGGGTGAGGAACACACAGCTATTCTTGTACTATTCTTTCCCTTTTCTGTAGGAGAGAGATTTTTTTTAAAATAAAAAGTTGGGGGAAAGTTTTCCTAGTTAAAGCACATGTCGAGGAGGAACACAGTCGCATATCCAGGGCAGAAAGCCTCTCCGGTTGATTGACAGGACCTCGGAAGCAGCAGAAACCACCTGGCACTTCAGCATCATTCTTGTTATCTCCCGGTCTGTGTGCACAGCACAGTCAGTCATGGTGAGCAGAGCAGAGCTGAGAGCCGACAGCCGTGTAAGATCAGAACCTGTCCCCAGCGTGGCCAAACCAGAAGAGCCGAGAGGGGACTGGGAGACCAGCTGGCCAGGATCTAGCTTCCTCTGCGCCATGAGAGAGCAGGAAGTCGGGTGCCAGTTCAGGCTCAGACAACTTCTTTGGGTCTTATTTGAAAATTGGTGAAAATATTCTGTTCTGCTTATGTAGCAGAGATCAAATAGGATAACGTGTGAGACAAACGTTCTTATTTCACAGATTTATCTTATTATTTTACAGATTATCTCATTATATTTTACTTTATAGATTTGTATTCTGGAAATATAGATGACTTGTTTCATATGTGAGCTGTTACTGATGTCCTTGCTGTTTGTAGTTCTATTATAGTTTGTGTCCTATAAACACAAAACTTGTCATCATTCTTTTTCACACAATTCCTGTCAAAAAAAAAAAAAAAGGTCTCCACTGCATTACTGAGTACTCCTGATGGGAGAGGACTTTTTTTCTGACTGGGTTTCAGTGAGAACGGATTGCACGTTTCAAACTTGTTTTTCCTCCACTCCCTGTGTCCTTTCAGGGCTGGGTGCAGTAGAACATGCTCACATTGTGACATGCCTTCTCGGTGAGTCAGCCTAATGGACAGCAGCGATGTCCCTGGAAGCTGTTCCCACACCAGGGTGGTTAGCAATAACCATACACCTAAGTGACTGTCAACAACATGGATACACCCCGCCAAACCCAACAAGGGGCATTGCTACCTCAACTTCCCCTTAGCCGGAATCCGAAATGCGGCAGCCATTCCAGGGGTATCCATGCAAGGGGAAGTACGATAGAGGGAAATTCCAAGAGGAAGGAGACAATAGTCTTCACTGATCATGGTTGAAATATGTTACTTAAAAAAAAAAAAAAGGAGAGAGACAGATGGAGACCAAGAGAGACAAAGATGGAGAAAGGGACAGAGAGAGAGAGAAGGAAGGAAAGAAAGAAAGATGACCCAAGACAAATTGCCAGGGCCCCTTCCAGGGCTTTGTAAGGGGCAGGTACAAGCAGGGGCGGGGGGCTCAGTGTGGGCTCCTTAGTGTCATGAGCAATCTGCCTCTGGGGTCACTGTCAGTGTTTGTTACATTGAAGGGGAGGTGGGGATGTCCGGCAGGCAGTTGGAGACGTGGGTTTGAAGAGCTGACGGACGGTGATGTAGAGATTAGGGAGTCATTTCACGATCATAGCTGCCGGAGCGGACGAGTGCCCCCGGTGAAAGTGCAGAGAGGAAGAAGAAAAGAGGACAGAATCTTAGGTGACGCCTATATCTCCTTGTGAGGAGTAGAAGAGATAGCTATAAAGTCTTGGGCCAAGACGCTGAGTGGAGCCAGCATGCGAGGGCTGTGAGGACTGGCCACAACCAAGCCGATTTGTCACTTATAATGGAAAGATTTTTGATGACACATACATTTAAATATTTCAAGCCAGGTATAAAGCTATGCTTATAGCTCTTATACAATTATAAAATGAAAACATATTAAGAACCAGCAAAACTACACAACTCATAAAATAGAAATTAACGTTCAGTATGACAGATGGTATTGTCTTGCTGAAATAAAATCACTGCTATTGGCGTTAACAGTAGAAAAATCTATTTATAGGGTTGAGATTTCACTCCCAATGTGGAGATCAGGCCTCTCCCAACACTGGCGTGAGCTCTCCCAGCTTGAAATGTGTGTGATTGTATTATTCACGTTAAAAGCAGAAGATCAAAAAGAAAAGGTAACCATAAATGGCTATGTGATTCTCTCCGAATTTAAATGCAGGTACCCAATAGCCCAGTGATTCTTCTTTGAATCTATCTTGCAGAAATTCTGGCAGATGTGCACAAAATTATATACAAAGGTGTCCCTTGCCCCTTTGTTTGCGATACCCAAACACTGCAAATAACCTAACTGCACACCAATAGAGGAATAATCAGTTAAATTACATCTGGAATGTTCAGCAACTCCTAACGAGAATGAAGTTGATCTGTATGGAATGACATAAAATGAGCTCTAAAGTATATCGTTAAATGAAAATCTAAATCACAGAATAATGTAAATGGTATAGCTTTTAGGTTTTTAAAAACAATATACTGTGTGTGTGTAGATGCATGGAAATAGATAAGATATGGAATGATTGCTCTCAGACTCTTAACAGCAAATTCCTGTGGAACTTCGACTTTTCATTCTGCATACCACTGTCTTATCTGAATTTTTTACAATAAACATTACTTTTGTGAGTACAAAGTACTCTAAATTATTATATTCAGTGATATTGGGAATGTCCTTGTACTCTTGGTACCACTGAGGTTGCTACAGTCTTAATTTCCACTCAAAGGTGAGAATCAGTGGCACGTGTCTTATGTTTCTGGTTTGAGTAAGACAGAGTTAGGGAATGAAGCCAGGAAGCTGGGGTGGCAGAGGACAGTGTAACAGAAATGGGGAAATGCGTGTGGAGCATATTTCACATCTGGGCCTCAGTCACCTCAGCCCTGTGAGCTCTGCACTCCCTCAAGGACCCCCTACCAGCTGGCCTGGAAACATTGGAAGCATCTCCAAGTCCAGAGACGGAAGCGGGGGCACTGGGACCTACTAGATCCTGGAGATCATCAGTTTCCCTTTGGCTCCCTTGAAATCGAAGCTATGCTTCTACCAATATTTCCAGTTTAAAAGTGGAGTCAGGTCGAGTGGTTAAGTTCACATGCTCTGCTTCTGCGGCCCAGGGTTTGCCAGTTCAGATCCTGGGGGTGGACCTATAAACTGCTCATCAGACCATGCTGTGGCGGCGTCCCACATAGAAGAACTAGAATGACCTACAACTAGGATGCACAACCATGTACTAGGGCTTTGGGGAGAAAAACCAAAAAAAAAAAAAAAAAAAGAGGAAGATTGGCAAAGATGTTAGCTCAGGGCCAATCTCAAAAAAAAAAAAAAGTGGAGTCGAAGATTTCAAGTATGACATATAATTTTAAATTGATTGGGCTGGAATGCATCCATTCTCTTACTCAAGCACACTTCCCCTTGTTGACTGGCGGCATTTTTGCCTTGGCAGCTCTTTGCCAGATAAAAGACATGGTAAGAGAGTAGGCCTCCTTCATTATCAACCAACATAAGCTTGGAGTTGTGCTTCCAAAGTCCAAAAATGCGCAAACAATGGAGATGAAAGCGAGAGTAATAAATACGACTAAGGAAACTGACAGTTTGATTTATGTGTGAAGATAAGACAATAGAAATAAACACTACAGACATCTCAACAAATGATAAATAAGATCCGAAGACTAAAGATGTGGAAACAACTAAAGAAAAAAAAAGAGAGAAAAGAAAAGAAGTATATTTTCAAACACTTGCTTGATCACTTCTTGACCATCACCTAAGGAAAATATAAAATTGTTTATTTTGGGTTGTGTGGGAACTCAAATGACTCAAAAGGCCAAGATGCCCTTTGCCTGGGGTTTGTTACAAACAGCGCTTGTTTAAGATGTGTAGAGCCTAGGACATTGTTTTTTTCCCACAAACCACCAACCACTTACTCAGGACAGGAAATGTACATTCAATGAATGACTACATCGAAAACACAATCCATAAAAGAACGGGAAAACCTTACTTATTTTCCTTTTGTATGGAATTAAATTGTTGGAAAAAAGCCAAGGAAGTGACACATCTCACCTCCTGTTTCTGGCTGAACAACCCTTAAATCATTGATAATTGTTTATCAAATTGTTTTGGATCTTAGCTACTATGGGTTAATTTCTTTATTTCCCAGCCAACCAATCTTAATTTTTTCATATTTCTGTAAGGAAATGAGATGCAGTGCCTTTACATAGATTGTAAATCTATGCTACTTTTTATTAAAACTAGTGAAAACATATCCTTTGTAAGATCTACTTGAGCATTAGTTTGGCTTCCAGTATGCATGGGCTTCTGTTGGTTTTCAATATCTTTATTTAAGTGACTTCTATCCAACCAAGTCAAGGCAGAAAACAAATCTTTTATTTCTTTCATGTTTTTCTGAATGTACTTGACTTTTCACTTGACATAACAGAGTCTTAATTTCCTCATCTGTAAAATGTAAGCATTTACTGTGAGCCATATGTATACTTTATACTGTATACACATGTATATAGATGAAGACACTTTTTAAATGGTACAGTGATAGAAAAATGCTAGCAACTTGGTTCCCAATTCAATTTATGAGGTTGAATATTTTTTCAGAAATCTAAGATAGGATAAGTTTGTTTATAAAAGAAAGCATGTGGAACCTAAGTCAGACGAGTAGAAAGTGAAGCTAATTGAATGTCTGATAGAGGTCTGAGCTGGAGAGAAGAGATTTGGCAGATATTAGTCTCTCTATGATAGTTGAAGCCAAAGGTGTGGATTAGGTCACGTAAGGAGAGTGTGTAGGACTAGAAGAGATGAAGATGACCTGGGCTGAACATAATTAACAGCAGTTATTCAAGACAGAGGTCTCCAAGCTGGGATGAAGTATTTCTGGGGATGTGTGAACAGGTTCTAAGGGGTATATGGGCACGGGTGTTTTAAGGGAATCCATTTCTAGATCCGCAGCTTCCACTTCTAATCTGTCCTTCAGTTGTTCTGCCTGAGAACGTGCCTGTGATGGGAGTTGGGGAGTAGGGCACAGTGCTCCTTTCTTATCCTTTCACCCTTGCCTTTCTTCCACCTTCCAAAACAAAGGCACACCCTTCAGGGCACCATGTTGCATTATCCTGGAGGGTAAAAAACCTCTAGGGCATCAAAGAAAGGGGCAATTGGAAATGTTGGTACATACTGGTTCTGAGAAAGCAAATGACTCTAGTGACTAAGTAAGAGATGCTTTACCAGCCAGTGGTCTCCAACTCTTTGCTCTCAACAGAATTGAAGTAGGACCTTATTAACTTGTCAGCTGGTAAGTTATCCCAAGTAGTTTGTGTTTGCAGATCACTCTGTGATTTTTGGCATAACTCAAAAAGAGTTCAAAGATTTGGGAGACAAGGCTATTAAAAAAAAAAAAAACTTCTTCCTTTCCCATCCATTTATTTACATGAATAAGGTTTCCCAAAGCTTACATCTGTAAAAACGAAAAACAGGAATAGAACTGATGCTGAACCCTGTCTCATTCCAGTGACAAGTAATATTACCAGCAGGTGACTGAACTAAGGGGAAAATATATTTATCTCCAGTCCCATAAATTACGAGATGCATTTCTGTCTTATCCATTTGGGCTGCTATAACAAAATACCACAGACTAGGTGGCTTATAAACAACAGAAATTTATTTCTCTCAGTTCTGGAGGCTGAGAAGTCTAAGATCAAGGCACCAACAGATTCGCTGGCTGGTGAGGGCCTGCTTCCTGGTTCATCGATGGCACCTTCTTCCTGTGTCCTCAAGTGAAGGGAGGGCTGAGGAGCTCTCTGGGGTCTCCTTTATAAGGACACTAATCCCATTCGTGAGGGCTCTACCCTCATGACATAATCCCCTCCCCAAAACCCTACCTCCAAATGCCATCTTATTGGGGGTTAGGATTTCAACATATGAATTTGGGGGAGACACAAACCTTCAGACCATGGCCATTTCCAATAAAAATTTATTTTTTAAGGTAAAACTGTTGTGACAGAAAGCAAATCAATGGTTGCCTGGGGTCAGGGACAAGAGTTGGGGATCTCCTGCCGAGGCAAGAGGGAACTTCTAGAGTTAAGGAAAGTTTTATATCTTGATCTTGATTGTAGTGTTGGTTATATAACTGAACATAATTTTCCAAACTCATCATTATACCTCAGTAAAGCTGAGGGAAAGGTTTACTTTTCTGTTTAATAATTATTTATCAAATTTATAATACTTGTGCTGTTTTGATCAGTTATGTACCAATAATCATTATAACAACAATTCAACACAGACAAACTCTTTAACTCGTAGAGGCTTGTGCTTATGGGAAACACAGCAAATTTAAATTTAAACTTTTTTCCAGAGAAGTAAGAGAGTGATTGATCAGAGGCTGCATAGTATAAAATATATTAAGGTTAAATTCTGTGGGAAAGGAAATATGATATCAAAGGGAGAAAGAAACCGTATAAAACGCCAACTGTTAAAAAAGCGGTTGTTCAAATATTTTAAAATATGGACCATAGTCGATTATAACAAATCACCATGTTTTGTAGATTTCATTAGATTTATTTAAAAGAATGATATAACAGTTTCATTTAAAAATATTGATATTTACAACATACTAGAAAATTCATTCTTTGCAACTATTCAGACTTAGGATAATAGTTTTTAAATGTCAACTTAAAAATGTACAGAGACAGTACATAATCTTTCAAAGCACTTTTAGGGATGGCAAAGAAAACCATTGTTCTGGGGATGGGCACAGCAAAGAGGACTAAGAAAGAATAACCAGAGAGAAAGAAGGAAAACTCAGAGAGGTGTTCACAGAAAGGAGAGGCGTTCAAGGAGGGCAAATTGCTCTGAGCCCCAGGTTGCTCAAGCAAGGCAAGGGCCACCAACTAATCTGCTGAGGCTTTAATTCATGAGTGTGTGCGTCAGTGGGGGATGTTTTCACCTTTCCCCTGCCCAAGTCGGGATTTTGAGTTTGGAGATCAAAGATTCCCTTGCCCCTTTAGGGCTCAAAAAGAGTTGAATTGTTTGAGAGCAGAGGAAGGGCCCCAGGAGACTGCCGAGTTGGAAGTACACTAGTTACCAAGAAGGGAGTGTCCAAAAGGATGGGAAAATGAATTGAGGCCCATGGACTATCAGAGCAGTGGGGCCCAAGGCCTTCCCCTGAGGACCCCAGGGCAGGTGGCAGGTGTGGTGTCTACCTAGAGGGCACCAGGTTTTCAAGTCTAGACAGCATCCCCTGTGCCTGGTTTAGACCAGAAGCAGGGGAGATGCTCATCCCCAACGGAGGCGTATGGGCTGGACAAGAAGCACGGCAGTCCTGACTCTTATGAAACAAAAACCCCCAGTCTCAGTGTTCTGTGCTGTCTAAAACCCTCTTGAATCTTGCATGACTCCGGACCTGGAAAGGAACCCCAATAATGGCTGAGATTGGATTTCGTCCCTACCCAGTGGGAAAAGAAGCTTAGAAACAGATTAATTTTTAGAGGGAGAAGCATACAGGTATAACATGTCTTAAAGTCTGTGTGTTGTTGCATATTAAAAGCCACTCCAGAAGGACTGAATAGTGTTGGGTTGGATTTGACAGCTAGGAGGTCATAGGTGCCATCTCAGCAGAGTGTGGGGCAAGATCTAGATTTTGCGGAATGAGGAATGAGTGGGAGGTGAGGAAGTGGAGAAAACATGTGTAGACTGCTATTCTGAGAAACTTAGCTATGAATAGAAGGTGAGATAAAGGCTGGAAGCTGGAGGGGGACACAGCCTAGAGGACTCTGCTATGAGGCCACCGACAGCAGTGTTGCAACATGCGTTCTTGCTGATTATTGCTCTCTCATCCAACTTCTCTGGGCATCTTTTTTGTTGTTTCCTTGTTATATATAAAGGTGATTGTAAGACAAAGTGAGCTCCTGCAATAGATGAACCCCCAAATCTCAGTGCTTATCACAATTAAAGTTTTATTTCTTGTGAAGGTAAAAATTGAGTGTTCCTCCTGGGTGGTCACGTTCTCCAACAGACATGCAGGGAGCCAAGCTCATCCATCCATGTCATCTTCCACACTTGGCTTCCAAAGTTACTCTGGAAAGGGAAAATAGCATAGAGAATTGCCCATGGGAGGTTTATATGGACCAGTGTTAGACGTGACGCACGTCCCTTCTGCCCAGTTTGGACAGAACTGTTTCATGAGCACACCTGACTGCACAGGGGCTGGAAATGGAATGTGGCTGTGTGCTACGTTAGGAGACGGTCTGATGAATGTGCACTAGTGTCTGCCATGTTATTCTACCCACTCATTACTCTGACCCCCTTAGCCTGTATCTTAGCATCTCAGAACACACCCTCGGTTCAGAGTGGTGTCTTGACTAGGGTACTGCTTGGATTCCTATCCTAGCCTGTTTCCAGCCTGATAGATTCAAGTGTCAGAGTTCCTTGTAGAGACTGTAAGGGAATCATCTCTGCTTATAAAGCAAGTCACAAAACCCCTAAATTCTTGGCTTGGGAAGTAGCAGGGGGAAAGTGTAGGGGGGTTGAAGGTGCAACAAGCCCGGAAGCAAACAACTTCCCATGAAACATGGGCATTTCACTTATCCCTTGGGGTGCTCAGCTGTGATGGCCATAGTCACCACCATGCCCAAAGGGACTTTGTCTGTGAACATCCTACCCACAATGTAAACAAAACCCATCGTCATATAGCTGAGATAAGATGGCTACTAAATTCTAAGAAGACTACTAAGTTCTAAGGGAGGACACATGGGAATGTATAAAGGTATCATGTGTAAACCAGAGGCTACGGGTCACACATAGCCACAGAATTACTCACTGCCCTCTCTCTCTTTTTTAAGTGCTGCCCCTCATGGCCATGACTTCTCAGTGTGGACCTGACTCGATACACTCTTCTAGACTTTGATATCCGACTCTTGGTCTCAGTGTTGTATTAGCTTCCCTTTCTGATGAACCATATTCTTGGTTTTGGTTCCCTGTATTAATTTCAAATGCAAATATAAAATCTTTGATGGTTTAAACTCTTTTGCTTTCCATTGAGAACACTTTTTTCGGGTAAGAATTTACCTGAGGACCCTGATAGCAACCAGAAAATCGTTCAGAGAACATGGAGTCAGAGTAAAGGGAGTTTAAGGGTTTTTAGTGATGGTTCATGCAGGCCATGATAGAATTTGGAAAATCACCCCTATAAGACGATGTAGTATACCTTTTTCTTGTAGAATTATTCACATCTACTAGGTGCAGCATTTCCCTTTGATGGACAAGGTTGAGTAATGACAAATTCTTGCCATTTAATTCCTCTTTCTCAAGAATTCGTGTAGACTGCTACCTTTATATTTTTAGGACTTGTTTCCTATGTAGTGACAGCTTAGTTTGAATTGATTATATTTAGTCAAAGTGAGATTTAGAACATACTCTAAATTTCACAGTAATGCTTTGAGTAAGTTAATATCTCCTGATGGCCAGCCTCATTTTGTATTTTTTCGCTTAATTTTTTTGAATTGAGATATAACTCACAAAACATA
This sequence comes from Equus quagga, assembly GCF_021613505.1. Taxonomy (NCBI): domain Eukaryota; kingdom Metazoa; phylum Chordata; class Mammalia; order Perissodactyla; family Equidae; genus Equus; species Equus quagga. The sequence goes on from NC_060278.1 coordinate 21,559,170, forward strand.
AAATGTACCCTTTTAAAGTGAACAATTCAGTGGTTTTTAGTATATTTACAAGTCTGTGCAACCATCACAACTGTCTAAACCCAGAATATTTTCATCAGTTCGAAAAGAAACCCCGTAAAATTAGCAGTCACTCTCTATTCTCCTTCCCCGAGGCCCTGGTAACCACTTACTTTCTGTTTCTATGGATTTTCCTATTCTGGATATTTCATATAAATGGAATCATACAATAGGTGGCCTTTTGTATTTGGCTTCCTTCAATTAGCATAATGTGTTAGGTTTATCTGTGTTGTAGCATCTATCAGTACCTCATTCCTTTTTATGACTGAATAATATTCCATTGTATGGATGTACCACATTTTGTTTATTGATTCATCGGTTGATGGACATTTGGATTGTTTCCCCTTCTTGGCTATTATGAATGATGCTGCTGTGAACATTCATGTACAAATTTTTGTATGAACATGTGTTCTCGGCTGTCTTGTGTATATAACTAGAAGTGGAACTGCTAGATCATGTGATAACTGTATGTTTAACTTTTCGAGGAACTTCCAGACTGTTTTCCAAAGCCACTGCACTATTTTGCATTTCCACCAGCAATGAAGAAAAGTGGAGAAATTCCGCATCCTTGCCAACATTTGTTATTTTTGTTGTTTTGATTGTGGTTTTCATTTGCATTTCCCTAATGGCTAATGATTTTGAACATCTTTTCATGTGCTTTTTGGCTATTTTGGCCATTGGACAAATGTCTATCCAGGTCCTTTGTTCATTTTTCACTTGTCTTTATAAAAATTTTGGTTTTTTATTGTTGAGCTGTAAGGGTTCTTTATATATTGTTTTCTAGTGTTGTTCAAGTCTTATTTCCTTGTTGCTCTTGTATCTAGTTGTTCAATCATTACTAAAAATGGAATATTGAAGTCTTCAACCATCATTGTTGAATTGTCTATTTCTCCTTTGATTTCTGACAGCTTTTGCTTCATGTATTTTAGAGTTCTATTTTAGATGTATAAATGTTTATAATTGTTATATCTTCTTGATGGATTGACTCTTTTATCATTATAAAATAAATATCCTTCTTTGTTTCAAGTAACAATTTTTTTTTAAAGATTGACACCTGAGCTAACATCTGTTGCCAATCTTCTTCTTTTTTTTTCTTTTCCCCAAAGCCCTCCAGTACACAGTTGTATATTCTGGTTGTAGGTCCTTCTGGCTCTTCTATGTGGGAGGCCACCCCAGCATAGCTTGATGAGCGGTGCTAGCTCCATGCCCAGGATCCAAACTGGCAAAACCCTGGGCTGCCGAAGTGGAGCGCACGAACGCAACCACTTGGCTACAAGGCTGGCCCCTCAAGTAACAATTTTTGACTTCAAGTCTATTGTGTTGGATATTTCTATAGCCATTAAGCTCTCTTTTGGTTTATTTTTGTTTGTTTGTATGGTATATGTTTTTCCATTCTTTTACATGCAACCTATTTGTATCTTTGAATCTAAAAACTGTGTCTCTGTAGACAACATATAGTTGGATTGTGTGTTTTTATCCATTGTCCCAGTCTTTGCCACCTTTTAATTGAAATGTTTAATCCATTTACATTTAATGTAATTATTAGTAAGGTAGGATTTACATCTGCCATTTTACTATTTGTCTTCTGTTTGTCTTATGCCTTTTCTGTTCCTCTGTACCTCCCTTACCATCTTCTTTTTAAAGATATTTTGTAGTGTATGGTTTTAATTTCTTTGTTGTATCTTTTACTATATTTTTTAAGTTATTTTCTTGATGTTTGCCTGGTGGATTTTAGTTAAATTTTCACTTACAAAACTCTAGTTCAGAATAATACCAAATTAATTTCAATAGTATATAAAACCTTCACACTTATGTATCTGTTTCTTCCTCCCTCTTTTGTTTTGTTATTGTCATACAATCACATCTTTATATATTTTGCATTCCCATTAACACAGATTTAGAATTATTGGTTTAAGTAGTTGTCTTTTAAATTAGATAGGAGGAAAAAAGTTACAAACAAGAAATGCATGTATACTGCCTGTATATTTACTCATTTAGTGGTCTTTACTGATGCTCTTTATTCATTCATGTGGGTTTAAGTTACTCTCTAGTGTCCTTCCATTTCAGCCTTTCTTTAGAATTTCTTATATTTCAGGCCTGCTAGCAGCAAATTCTCTCAGTTTTTGTTTATATAGCAATGTCTCAATTTCTCCTTCATTTTTGAAAGATAGTTTTCTGGATGTAGAATTTTTGGTTGATACTTTTTTCTTTAACACTTTGAATATGTTATCCCATTGCCTTCTGGCCTCCAGGATGACTGATGAAAAAATCAGCTGTTAATCTTATTGAGGATCACTAGTATGTGATAGTCACTTCTCTTTTGCTGCTTTCAAGATTCTCTGTCTTTCAACAGTTTATGTTGTCTCTACATGTGGATCTCTGAATTTATCCTACTTGGAGCCCTTGGATAATAACTTCTTGGATGTGTAGATTAATGTTTTTCATCACGTTTGGGAAGTTTCTGGTCACTATTTCTTCAAATATTCTTTTTGTTCCTTTTCATTCTCTCTTGTTCTGTGACTCTCATTATAGATATGTTGGTATGTTTGATGCTATTCCACACATTTCTAAGCTTGTGAATAGATTCAATTTTCTTCTTTCTTTTTTCTTTCTGTTCTTCAGATTGGATAATCTCAATTGATCTATCTTCAAGTTTGCTGATTTTCTTCCACCTGGTCAAAACTTCTGTTGAGCCTCTCAGTAGTGAATTTTTCATTTCCATTACTGCATTTCAATTTCAGAATTTCTGTTTGGTTCTTCTTTGTAAGAACACATTATGCTAATTGAAAGAAGCCAAATGCAAAAGGCCACCTATTGCATGATTCCATTTACAGTGTTTTAAACGTCCTCCTTGTATCTGTCCTTATCAATGTGTCTGCATTTCTGGTAGGAAGAAAGGAGACAGGAAAAGGACAGAGGAAGCCAGAAGCCTAAATCAAGGATTTCTTCTTGTATCTCATAGGCTACTCATACTGCAGGGAAAGTTGGGGAATGTGTTCTTTCAACTGGGTGTATTGTTACCCCAGGAAGATGGGGAGAATGAACAGCATGCAGATAACCAGCAGTCTTTGACTCAGACTATTATCAATGAACTCTCAGCTAACATCAACTAAAACTTAATATGCTTTTACCTGTTAACAGACAACTGACTGATATTTCTCAAATTAATGTTGTGGAAAAAATGGACTTCATTGATCAATGACCTTTCTGAGGATAATCGGTGTTCACGGCCTGTGGGCACATGCGTGCTTGTTCATACATTTTTTTAACTTCCTATGTTTGAGCATTATAGCCTTTGGGAAAAAAGATTATGTTTTCCTTTGAGCAGTGGAAAACTCTCACTGTGTACTTCATTAAGGACTTCTTTCTCTTGGAACTAGGAGTTGTTGTCATGGGGACTTTCCTTTCCCTGTTTTTCCGTGGGCTATATGACTACATGCATGTGGTCACATATGATCATCCTGAACAGTATCTCAGGGCAATGGCTCATCTCTGAGTGACAACTTCCTGGTCTTCACTCAAGAAGTGGAGGATCTCCCTGGCCTCCTGTCAGTTTTATGAGTTAACCCTCAGTGGGCTGCAGAGAGGGAATTTCTTCCTCAATTTTCCCAAAAAAGTGTGAAGTTGTATAGGGAGGACCTGCTGGGGAGTGGGATGTGGAGAGCTGGCCTTGCACGTGCAGCTAGATAGGAGCTGGCAAGTAGGGAATTTGGGTGCTGCCGGGAAATGTGTCAGCACTTTGGGGTTAGAGTTTAGGTATTGTAAGAGAGGAGGCAGAATTGGATCTGTGAGTCCTGGGAGGGGCCACTTATAACAGGGATCAGAGCCCTGCACTTTGAAAACAACCGTATTTGATAATAATAATTTATTCACGTATTTTTTTATCATCTGAATCTAATCATGACAAACGTCAAATAAATCTAAATTAAAGGATCTTTCTACAAAATAATGAGCCTGTAGTCTTCAAAAATGTCAAAGTCACAAAAGACAAAGAAAGGCTAAGGAAGTATTTCAGATTAAGAAGACTAAAGAGACATACCCACTAAACGCAATGTGTGATGAGGGACTGAATCCTGAGCTAGGGTAAATTTTGCTATCAAAGACATTTTTGGGACTATTGACAAAATTTGAATGTGAATTATGTGTTCAACAGCATGTTAAATTTCTTGATTTTGATAATTGTCCTGTGATTATATTAGAGCTTCTCCTTATCTTGGAAGGTACATGTGTAAGTATATGAAAGTAAAGGAGCATGGTGTTTATATATTACTCTCAAATGGTTCAGAATATGTGAGTGAGAGAGAGAGAGTGCACAAATGTAGAATGTTAACAATGGTAAATTTGAGTGAAGCATAGACAGGAGTTCTTTGTACTTTTATTTTTGGCAAATTTTCTGTACATTTGAGATTTTATCAAAACCCAAATGTTAAAAAACAGTCTTTCTAGAGGACCTACTATATGCCAGACATTGTTCTAAGCATTGAGATATAGCAGTTAACAAGAGAAAATTTCTTGCTGTCATGGAGTTTACGTCCTCGCAGGGGCAGACAGAATAAACTAAATGAGTAAGTTATATTGTATATTAGATGGTGATAGGTGAAATGAAGAAAAATAAGCAGTGTAGAAGGATAAGAATTTTCAGAGTGAAGTATTTGCAATTTAAAATAGGTGGTGGAGGGGCCTGCCCCATGGCCAAGTGGTTAGGTTCACACGCCCACCGCTTCGGTGGCCCACGGTTTCACAGCTTCGGCTCTTGAGTGTGGACCTAGTACCACTCATCAATCCATGCAGAGGTGGCATCCCCTATAGCACAACCGGAAGGACCTACAACTAGAATATACAACTGTGTACTGGGGGCTTTGGGGAGAAGAAGAAAAAAGAAGATTGGCAACAGATGTTAGCTCAGGTGCCAATCTTTAAAAAAAAATTAATTGGTGGTGGATTGCACACCTTTTTTTGTGCCACTTCAGATCTCTTATAGGCAGACTCTGACCAGCCTGATGCAGGTGCAGCCTAGTAGCACCACCTGCCTCTTGTCTCCCATTCTAGGGCGGCTGTGTTGATGACAAAGTATGGGACACATCTCTCAGTGCCTGTGCCCATGCATGCATGACCCAGAAGCACAGGTCACTTAATGCCCCCTGGGGCTAACCTTTGACCAATGTGGGACCAGAGCTGATGGATACGTGCTCCTCCTTTCTTCTCCACCCCTCTATAAATGGAGGGTCCTGAGAGACCTTTGAAAGTCTTCTCAGTTGGTCCTGTAGGACTGAGTGACCAGTCACCAACTTCATAATGCTACCTTGCATCCTTGTGTTGGCTCTCTCATCTGCCCTGTTTGCCTCCCTTCCCTCTGTCTTCTGATCTCTGGGATCATAATCTGCAATGAAGTTCTCACGCAAAAGCATCTTTCTCAGATTCTGTTTTCTGGGGAATCTAAGCTAAAGAGAGTGGGCAAAGAAGGGCCCACTGAGAAGATATTTTTTTAATGAGAATTTATTGAGCATTGAAAACAATTCAATGAGATAGATTCTATCTATCATTGGGGAGATGATGTAACTTGCCCAAGGTCACACCGGGAGAAGTGGCAGAACCCAGTTAGTCTGTCTTCCTGGCTCACTCTCTGAGCCTTTGTATTCTGTTGCCTCTTTTCTCCGACTGTGTTCATTAATGCCATTTCAAAAGTTCCAGTGTCTATCAGTGAGGTCAATAGGAACCTAAGAAAGAGTTTTTGTCAATGCAGGGCTCTCAGAGTTAAGGGAAAATTAATAATGAGGGTTAGGGTATTAGTGACAGTAATAATCTTTCTGTATTAGTCAGGGTAGGCTGGACTTTGCTGCAATAACAAACAACTTCAAAATTTTGGTGGCTAAAAATAAGATTTCGCTTTTGCGCATATTACATTTCTACAACAGGAAAGCTGGGGGTTTCTTCTCTGTCTTGTTTTGTAATCCAGGCTGATGGAGAACCACCATGCAGAGCATGGCTATTGTTGTGGCAGAGGGAAAGCTCACTCTGGAAGGTCTCACCCTAGTAATTCAATGTTCTGCACAGGAGTTAAATATACTACATTCTGTTCACAACTCATTAGCCAGGATGACCCCACCCAACCCAAGGGGGCCAGGAAGCAATCCCATCATATGTCCGGAAGATGGAGAGCCAGAAATATTTGTTGAACAGCACTAATGACTATCACACCCACTGGAGAAAACCCCAAAGGGAAATGAAACTCAGGTGATGGAGACAAGTTCTCCATTGTTGGCATCTTGTCTCAGAGATGGAGCATCTTGTCCTGGAGCATCTTCTCTCAGAGATGAGGGAGGCAGAAATCCCTTAGATTGGTATTAAAAAATACGTATCCTGCTTATTTAAAAAATTGTATTATAAATGTTTTGCTTAAATGCCTTTGCAGATTATTTTTATCATTATTAATTTTTCGAGGAAGGATAGCAATGACTCCAAGATTAAATAGACAGGATTCAATACTGCTGAAATAAATGGTGACATTCTTTTTAACCTCACCATGGTTATGTTTTATTAATAGTTTCATTTGTATATGCCCTGTTTACTCAAAGACAGTCACAGGTTATACATTAAATAAAATACATACACAATGTAGAAAGGTTATCATCAGCCATTATCTAAAATATCAATGCCATTTTGAGTCTATCTCCCAGAACAGATTTTGTTATATTTTAGTCCATTGATATAATGAAAATGAAAAGAGGATTCCTGTATTGATTTGCTTCTTTGTCCTAGGTTTTGTAACATTGCAAAAGGTGGCTCTTAACATTTTCCTTGTCGAAAAGAGTATGTTTGCTAGACTTTGAGAAATGGCTTGATGCTGGTGTCAAACATGTATGTGCAATTAGCTATTCTTTGACTGAACTGCATCTTTCCAGCTTCGATGATAATATCACATTGGAATCTGTATTGAAAATAGCAGATTATATAGATTATAGCTATTGCTTCCTCCTTATCAGCATAGCCTGCCACTTTATCCTAGAAGGAAATGCAATTGCCGTTGCAGGATTTTCTGTCTTCAAAGCTCTATTATGAGTCACTCCTCGGTCCTTTTTTTGGGATTCCTTCTTTTATTTGGAAATGAATAATTTTATAATTTATCTTAGTATCTCCCTGGTAGCAAAGCTAAATGCATCATATGTAATTACTAAAGCTGTGTTTTATGTTCCCACTTTAAAAATGCCTTTTTCCAGTCTTAGGCACTATGGGTCCTCCATCATATCCATAAAATAATTGTCATGACTTTATAATATACACCACTTCCCCCCTTGAACTTCTTCTTGCCTGATAGTGAAAATATGAATGGTAACACATAACAAAACCTGGGTATGCCTGTTTTGAGTCTTTGCCTGGAAACCAGCAGGCATTAGGTTATTATAACAAAGGATTATTAGCCCAAAGTTATCCCACATTGGCAAAGGACGGGCAATCTTGCTGTAAGCTCAATCGTTCCTTTATTCAGCCAGTCAATTATTTATTGAGTACTTGACATGGACTTTATTTTGAAACTCTGAATGGACAGATAAATGACACAGTCAGATTTAAATTTTAGGAAAATCATGCTGTTAGTGTGAGGCATTGCTGTGTTTGATAGAGTGAAGGATAGATTGGAGATAAAGAAAAGATTTGCAGTAATCCAAATGCCAAGTGATGAGAGATTGAATTAAAACAGTGGTGGTGGGAATGACGAGGATGGAATGGATTCAAGAGCTAGCCAAAGATAGACTCTACACTTGTTGACTTGTTGGACGTGAGATGGGGAGAGATGACAAGGAGCACTAAAGAGGATGCGCTGGTAGTTAGCTTGGGCAATCAGTGGGTAACGGTGCCATTCATTGAGAGCGAACGCCAAAGGAAGAATGGTGGGTCTCCGCATGCGTGCGTGCCTGCGTGCGTGCAGTAGTAGAGGAGTTGGTGAGGGATATGATGAGTTAGTTATTTGGGTCTGAAGTCAGCAGAAAGCGTCATTTATTTAATAAAATTTTATTATGTGCTGGGCTTTAGCTATAATCTGACTATTCCCATGCAAGTAGTAGTTGAAGCCATGGTGTGGATGAGAACAAATCAGGACTTGTGGGTGGAAAGAGAGGAGCTCCCTCTCTCCTACGTGTTCAGCCTTTCTCCCGCTGCTGGATGAGTCTATCAGCAGTGAAACATGCTCCTGTATTTCCCACTTTGGAAAACCCTTTCTGGACCGCTCCACTCCATTACCGTTCACCACCCAACCCTCTCCAACCTGGCTTTGCCACCCCACTGAGCTTGCTCTTGCTAAGGCACCAGGGCTTTCTCTCTTGCCACATCCTTCAGAAACACTCCAATTTTCTGGCCTCACAATATCAGGATGGGGCACCATTCCCATAAGTCCTCACTGCTCCTTCCTGCTGCTCTGAATTGAGGAGGATGACTCTTTGTCCTACTCTGTATCACCTGCCATATGCCCTATGGGCACTGAAGTAATACTGTTTATGCCTCTGTGTCTCACAGTGGCCCCTGGGAAAACCTCTCTTTTGGTCCTTGCTTGCAGCCTGTCTTTCCGTTCGGTTCGGACCTAGTCTGGGGCCTGGGCTGTAGGTTAGACCGTTGCTGTTCTCTTCCTCCTTCCTCTGTGCCCCCAACTTCTCCCCATAGAGCGTTACACAGACTGTCTTTTAGAGACTGTTCCTTCAATGAAAACTCCATGCAAATAGGCGTAACATGTCCCGATGTTTATTACAAAACACAAAAGTTTTCAGAGTGGAGGAGATTTTAAAAACGATACATGCTCACTGTAGAAATCATTCAGAAAATGTAAAAATGTATAAATAGAATAAAATTTCCAGTAATAATTCCCCAGAAATCATCACTCTTAACGTTTTCAATAATTTCCTTCTCATTTGGTCTATGTGTCTCACATATATTTTATTTAAAAATAAGATTATACTGTATAGGTAGTTTTTAAAAAGTCAGTTAAAGGTATATTTCATTGTTAATAAATATATATGGACATAATTTTTAAGGGAATTGCATTCCATTTGTTGAGTTACTCTTTTTCAACCAATCCTTTATTTAAAGGCAGGTGGCTTCCAATTTTTTGTATTGTAAACAGGCTGTGATAAACAGCCTTATACATAGATCTTTGTGGGAGTTTTTTTCTTTTGTCTGTGAGAGTTATTTCCTTAGGAAATACTCCTAGAAAGTAAATTACTGGATCAACCTATTTACATTATAAAACCTAATATATATTGCCAAAATGCCCTTTAGTTAAATTCTACCAATTTACACTCCAGCCAGCAATGTATGGAAAGCCCATATCACCATATTCTTGACACATTCTGAGCGTTTTAAAATCTTTGTCAATATGATAGATGAATAATTGCATTATATTGCCCTCAATTTAGATTTATTTGATTACTTATGGAGCTAAACATGTATTAATCATCTGTGTTTTTAGTTTTCATGACTTCCTTGCCATGGACGTTGGTGGTTGCCCAGTTTTCCATTGGAATGTTCATGTTAAGACTCAATATATCAACAGTGATTATCATTATTATGTAGAGTGAAACTGACTACTGAGTGATGAACCTCGTGCATCAGAACCACTTGGGGTGCTTAAGAAATGTGGCATCTAGGCACCTCCTAAACCTATTGAATCAGAGATTCTGGGGATGATACCGCAGAAACAGTATTTTTCAAAAGCTTCAGGTGAGAATTACTGGCTTTGGGGGTGTTCTCTCTCAGGGGCTGCAAGGCCTGCCCCCTTTATGCCAACTGGAATTACCCAATAGCAACCTGCTGGAGGATGCCTGGAGCTCTTAATTGGACAAAGAGTTACACTCTCTGGGAAGGGCAACTTATTAAGCACAATGACTTTATCTGACGAACACATTCATATAAGTTCTCTGGGGGCCGGGAACCATATGTGTCTTGTCATCTGTAATACTACAGTGTGTCATACAGTACTTGGCACAATTAAGGGCTTTATATGTATTGGTTGGATTAATAAACTCCATTTTTTCATTTTTTTAAAAAACATGCTTTGTTTTTTAGAGGAGTTTTAAGTTCACAGCAAAACTGAGTGGAAAGTACAGAGAATTCCCATATACCCCCTGCCCCCATACATAGAGCCTCCATTGTCAACATCACTCACTAGAGTGTTACATTTGTTACAATTGATGAACCTACACTGACACAACATCATCACCCAAAGTCCATAGTTTATATTTGGGTTCACTCTTGGTGTTGTACATTCTGTGTGTTTGGACAAATGTATAGTGAGGTGTCCACACTATAGTATAATGCAGAGTATTTTCACTGCCCTAAAAATCCTCTGTGCACCCCCATTCATCCCTCCCACCCAACCCCAACCTCTGGCCACCACTGATCTTTTTACCATCTCCAAAGTTTTGCCTTTTCCAGAACGTCATATAGTTGGAATCACACAGTATGTGGCCTTCTTATCGCCAGCTTAAGTTAGGCATTTCACTTCTTAGACCAATGTGAAGCTACATTTCCTGGGTTGGAAGAGAGAATTGTTGTCATTTCAAATACATCTTTCTGAGCTCAGGTAACATAGGGAAGAAAGAGTGGCACATAATAAAAGATGGAGAGTTGGGCAGTTAAGAGACTTTATAGCTGTTCTTCTCAAGTCCTGTCTCTTTGTAAGTACTCAACAGAGGTTTGTTGAAAAAAAAGGAGGAAGAGTGGGAGAGAGGAAAGAAGGAAACCTCTAAGCACATTGTGATAATAAACTTGTGTTTATTAGATAGATAAATTTAATATCTAGTTTAGATAAACAATAAAGAAACTTAATTATCTAGTCTCTGCTTTGACTTTTGTGTGTGTGTGTGAGGAAGATTGTCCCTGAGCTAACATCTATGCCAGTCCTCCTCTATTTTACGTGGGCTACCGCCACAGCGTGGCTTGACAAGTGGTGCTAGCTCCGTACCCGGGATCCAAATCCAGGAACCCAGGGCCACTGAAGTGGAGCACACGAACTTAACAATTATGCCACCAGGCGAGCCCCTCTGCTCTGATTTTAACTTGACAATATTTAGGTCTATGATTGAGGTAAAGCAAAAGTCATCTATTTTTAAGATGAGTATGTTGAGCATAGGTAAATGAAACCTCTGGGCAAAGCTCATGTCGGTTCATCCAATTAGGGCTATAGAGTCACCTCTTTGCAGTGAAGTATCAACTGGACTCAGAAAACTCAGAAGAGGAATGGATTAACCTGGTAAGGCATGGAGATTATGAGAAAGTTCTTGGTCTCTGAGCTGCCACTCATCAGGTTTGTTAACCGTGGTTTGAGTGCTTTCTTGCCTTGCTTTCCATTGACTGTGAATGAGCCATTCTGGCCCGGAATTTAATGCTTTCCAAAGGCAGGTGAGACATTAGAATCTATGACATGATGACGTATATGATAAGCCCTCCATTGGCCTATAACCTTCACAGGGGCGATGACTTTACTGTTTTCTCACCATTAAATAACCAGCTATTGCCAGTACAGAGCTGAACACACATTAGGTACTCAATATTTGTTGACTGAATGAAAGAATGAATGAATGAATTTTCGTAAGTGAATATAGCTTATCAAATACCAAGACCTAGCATTAAAGTGAATTCTTCTAACAGTGAATTCTTCTTTCATCTCTGTACAGTTTGAGTTAGAGAAATCATGTTTTTTTTTCTAAGAGGAAAGTCATTTTCTTTTTCTCTTTGCTGCCTAGTGAATTAAGTCTAAACTCCTTAGTCAGGCATTTGAAGTCCTCTATTAGGATATGCTCTCAAGTTATCCTCCTAGGATTGCTAACTTTCATCTCACACCAGTGGTCCAGCTGAAATGGATGATTATTCCAAATTTTTAAAAATGGACTTCCACACTATTCTGCTATTTGATTCTCTCTGACTGGGTCAAATCTCATCTCTTCTGTTAAGACTTCTCTGAGATTACCTGGGGTGAACATTGTGATGGCCTCCCCATAACTGTTCCTCTTTTCTCTGTCACTTGCCCAATTTTCCATTTGAGAACCATGCCTTCTTCACATGGGAAGAAGCCTCACTCCATTACTGGTGCTAAAGAGGGGTGAGAACAATTAACATAATCCTACATTCTAGCTATAAATGTTGATTCGGGGATGAGTATGTGATACAAAGCATACCAGAGCCTGAGACTTAGGTAAGTGTTTGCTGGGGTTGCTCACTTTCTCTGATTGAGATAAGGAGGCATGTAGCACTGGAAATTGTTGGCAGCCATCTTGGTTGGATAGGGCCGACGCGATGAGAGGCAGAGAAAGAAGCTGGTCCTTGACAATATCGTTGAGTTCCACAAACCCATCTTCTACCAAGCTTTCAGTGATGTGAGCCAATTATCATCTTTATTATTTGGGCCAATTTGAGTTGGCTTTTTAAAAAATTTATCACTGTACTGCCCCTCTTCTCATAAACTGGCAACCAGTCTCTCTCCTTAGTAGTTTCTCCTAATACTTTCTGTATACTTCCTATTAGCATATAAGAATAATATCCTATACTAATGAATACATACTTATAAATATACATATATATGTATATACTACAAATATCTATACCATCTGTGCAGTGCAGTACAGTGATTTGTCCACAGTCATAGCTAAACAAACGCGTTATTAAACAAACAAATGTCTTTCAATGGTGAGTAAATTTCAAAGTTTACAGTTAATCTAAGTCAATGGATTTACCTTGTTTCTATGAAAATGTTATAGTATGGTTTAAAAACCTTATATAAATATAATAGCTAAAACATATGTTTCTTAGAAGAAAACATGGGTAAATATTTATGATCTTGGCTTGGGCTATGGATTCTTAGATATGACACTAAAAGAAAAACAACCGAAAAATAGACAAATTGGACTTAATCAAAATTGAAAACTTTTGTCCATCAAAGGACATTATCAATAAAGTGAAAAGGCAACCTACAGAATGGGAGAAAGTATTTGCAAATCATATATATGCTAATGGTCAGAATACATAAAGAACTCCTAGAACTTGACAATAAGAAGACAGACAACTCAATGTAAAAAATGGGCAAAGAACTCGAATAGATGTTTCTCCAAAGAAGATATACAGATAGCCAACAGGCACATGAAGGGATGCTCAGGGTCACTAGGGAAATGCAAATCAAAATTATGTGATGCCATTTCACACTCGCAAGGATAGTTATAATCACACAAACAGAAAATAACAAGTGTTGGCAGAGATGTGGAAAAATTGGAACCCTGTGTGTTGCTGGTGGGAATGTGCAATGGTTCAGCCACCGTGGAAAACAGTTTGGCAGCTTCTCCATAAGTTAAACATAGAATTACCATATGACCCTGCAATTCCACTCCTAAGTGTATATCCAAAATAACTGAAAAGCAGGTTCTGAAGAAAATACATGTACACACGTGTTCATAGCAGCACTATTCACAATAGCCAAAGGGTGGAGACAACTCAAACGTCCATCAGTGAATGACTGGATAAACAAATTGTGGTATATCCATATGATGGAATATTATTCAGCCATAAAAAGTAATGAAGTACTGATATACGCTACAACGTGTATCAACCTCAAAAATATTGTGCTAAGTGAAAGAAGACAGACACAAAAGGTCACGTATTGTGTGATTCCATTTACATGAAATATCCAGGGTAAATTCATAGAGACAGAAAGCCGATTAGTGGTTGCTAGGTGTGGGGAGAGAGGGAATGGAGAGAAACTGCTTAACGTGTATGAAGTTTCTTTCTGAGGTGATAAAAATGTCTCATAACTACATAGAGGTGGTGGTCGTATGACATTGTAAATGTACTAAAAGCTACTGAATTGTTCTTAGAATGGTTAATTTTATGAGAATTTTATGAAAATGGTTATGAGAATTTCACCTCACTAAAAAAAAAATCTTATATGAATGAGTAGGTAAGATGCACAAGGCTTTAAATAACATTGCCCCACATAGTGAGAAGTCTAATTTTTTTCCCGAGATTGTAGTCACCTTTTAGTCTTTGTGAATGTATCAATGAGAGGGTCTCAGTTTGGTGCTAGGATGATGGTTGTTAGTATGTCCAACATCTCTAGCATGTGCAAATCCCCTTTTCAACAAAGAGAGAGTGTGCTTTTAGCTCAGAGCCCTCTGTGGGCAACTCTAGCTAAGTAGTTTTAATATCATTGTCTTGTTTTCGGTGTGTTCATTTTTACTTTCATCTTCCATTTATGCTATGTGACACCTGTTTTCCGTTTTAGTGATTCGCATTATACTTTAGATAGTGATGCAAAATTTCCTCTTTAATTTGATTTAAGTAGAAATGTGAGTCAGCTTAAAGAAAAACAATAAGTAAATAATAATACAAATGGACTAATGATTTGCAGGAAATAGCGGAACTCAGATGATTAAATAGGACACACTGGCATAAAGAAACACACTCTACATTTGGAATTTGAGGACCTGAGGCTCTCATGTTTGTGCAGTCCTGGACACATCACTTAGCCCCTCTGAGCTACAGTTCCTGCCTACCTCACAGAGCTTTTATGGCAAGTGTTTTACAAATGTTAGTTATTATTATTAAGTTATTTGTGTTGGGTATTGTCTATTGCAGGAACTGCATTGCCTAGAGTCCCTTGGCAGCACAGGTCTGATAAGGTTTAAGTTCTGCCAGGGAGATGCACTCATGGGCTTTCAACAGCGTAAGGAGCATGTCATTCTTCCTCCAGTAGCAGCAGCTGACATGAAGTTTTGATAGACATAAATTTTTGCAGCGAAGCTAGACTCCAATGAGTGTCCCTAACAGTTATCAGTTTCTACACTGCAGGGGAGCTCTGACACTGACCGTGATTTCCTGTCATTTTTCTGACCTCTGGGTACAGCAGCTTCCTGACATCAGGTCCACAGCTGATGTGGAATAACCAGAAAGTTAGTGGTGGTCCCCTCTCAACCATCATCCACCACTCCTTCCAAAGACTTTGCATGCATCAGATTCCCTGTGTTAAATATCTTTCTGTTGATAATACCTTGTGTATTCCTCACTAAACCGTTACTGATATTATTAATTTTTTAGAATTTAGAAAAAACTTACATTTAATAATAATACAATAAGAGTTAACATTTGTTGAGTGTTTACTAACTACTCATCAATGGGCTAATCATTTTACATGCATAATCTGATTTAGTTCTCTTAAGAACCCTATGAGGTAGTTTCTATTACTATCCTTATTTTCCAGGGGAAGAAACTGAGGCAGAGAGTTACAGACTAACCCAGGTCTGAGAGGCGGCCAGCAGTGGAGTTAGGATTTGAACTCGGGCTGTCCGAATCCAGCGAGTGCGCAGTGACTCCACACTAGAATGCCCTTCCCCTTGCACAAAAAAGTTTACTTCGGGTCTCCAACGTAGTCTACTTCAGGTCTGAAACCAGAAGTATTTTGGAAGTCGGAAGTTTCAGTTTTTAGAAGGGTGACACAGGACATATACTGCATTTTACTTGTGGGGCAGCGTAAGTGGTGTCTGGGACAGGAACTTGTAATCAAACAGTTCAGCTACCAAATGAGTGTTCATATTAAATAAGATAAAGAACATAAATAGCCAAAAGAAAGTTCGGTTGCTACCAAATGAGTTTAGGTGCCAAACTTAAGAAAAAAACTTTTGATTTTCAGAGGTTTGTGGATTTCAAAATTGCAGATTAGGAATTATGGACCTGAGGGTTTCAGGAACTATTAGCAAACAGAAAAGATAAGCTGAGTAGGTAAAGAAATATATATTTTTTCCATCTATTATTTTAATTGAGTCTTTAGTCTGGCCACTTGTGACCACTCCTTTGTTCCTTTTTTTTAGCCAAAGCATGTGGGCAAGGACTTATTTCATGTCCTTTTAAGTCAAATGTAACTGCAAGTATATTTACTTTGCAGACACCAAAAGGTTAAGGTCATCAAGTTGTTTCACAATGCCCCATGTATTACCCCACCTCAGAAGAAAGAACCAGACAGAAATCAGCAACTTAGTAGTGAAAAACTAGTCCTGGGATACTTTAGGATATGTTACAGTTTACCTGGTTCCTCTATAACTTGACCTCCTTATATGGTATTACTTTGATAAAGTTATTTATTTATTAAGGTTTTAGCTAGAATATAGGTAAACATAGCTTTAACACTTTATTTTCAATGAACTTATTCCAGTTATCTGTAGGTGGGTAACAAACCCCCCCCTTAAGTCAATGGCTTAAAACAACAATTTATTATTGCTCTCATGGTTCCATGAGTTGACTGGGCTCAGCTGAGATGTCCTCATTCGGGGTTTCTCATGGGGTTGCACAGTTGAGGCTCAAGGCATCTGAAGGCTTGATGGTGTTGGACGTCCAAGATCCACATGGCTAGCAGCTGATGCTGGCTGTTGGCTGGGGGCTCAGTGAAGGTTCAGACCACCCCTATGTGGCCTTCCCATGTGACATGGGCTTCTTGCAGCGTGGTGACTGAGTTCGAGGAGGGAGTGCACTGAGAGTATGTATTTCAGAGATCCAAGCGAAAGCTGCAAGCCTTCTTATGATTTAACCTTCGAAATCATTTAACATCACTTCCACCCTATTCTTTTGGTCAAAAGTGAGCCTCAGGGCCAGCCTAGATTCAAGAGGAGGAGGATATAAAACGAGGTGAATATGGAGGCATGGTTCATTTGGGAGCCATTTCTGAAAACTAGCTAGCACAATTTACTCAGATTTATGTGTACAAGAGTTTAAAAGTTAATTCAAAAATCATATACACAGAGGCAAGAGTTTTATCGCCCTACAATGAAGACAAAAATTGTACTTGAAGTTTTTCAAAATCTTAGAATACTTTTTAATGTATTAACTCTGCTTGATGAGACAAACAAAAAATAAATAAGTGGCTTGACATCTAAGAAGTGGTCAAATGGAGAACTGAAGCCAGGCAACTATAAGTTAAGCAGGCAGAAGAAATTCTCCAAAGCTATAAAAACATAAGGAGACAGTTTTCAAATGACATGGCATCATTTAAGGTTTCTGGCAAACCATGATAACCGTTTTGATATGTAATCAAGAGCAGGGTGGCTTGTGAGCAAAAGAACAGAGGAGATAATGACCAGTCATTCCTTTTCTTTTCTTTTCTTTTTGTTTTGAGTCACAGACCTTTTTGAGCATATGAGAAAAGTTAGGAACTTTCTGTCCAGAAAAAATGGATACTGTTCCTTCCTCTTTTTCTTCATTCTTTCCTCCCTCCTTCCCTCTCTTTCTTTCTCTCTCCCTCCCTTGCTTCATTCCTTCTATAGTTATTTATGGAGGGCTGATTCTGTGTCAGGCACTGATCTGGACCAAACGCTAGAGTAGGGGAGAAGACAGAGAAGTTCCTCAGTCTCATGGCGCGCACATTCTTAAGACAGGGAAACGGAACAAAACCCAAGTACACCAATGAATAGATAAGACGATCTCAGATGGTTGTACATAACAAACTATGTACACAACACCTTGCACACAATTTTGTGCGGTTCGCACTCCTTCTATGGACTCTTCTTCCCCGCTCTGCAATCAATAGCTTCTCTTTTAAACCAAAGGATGTTTTTAATACAAGCAGTGTGGTTGTAGCTGTCGGTTATCCATGGCTATTTCGCTTATACTGAGTACACAGATGTTGACTGTTTTTTTTTTCAACCACGAAGAATAATTATGTGGAGTGTCATTGAAACTGACTTTCCTAACCAATGGAAGAGCATTGGTTCCTTATGAAATTTCAGAAAGTACTGCTGCTGGTGAGGATGAAGATGTGCTCTGCAAGGCTTTCCACAGGTTTATTAAAAAAAAAAAAAAAATCCCCTCCCTGTTTAGGGAACTATCTGCTTCCCCCTCCTAAAGCAAAATCAAATGGATCAAATAGCCCTGGATTCACGTTTCGAAGTCTCAATTTACAGGCGACTCAAAGGACTTACCCTTTCAGCCATATTCTGAAGATGACAGGGAAAGATGCATGATTCACATTGGAGAATTTTTTTCTCTATGTCCTATGTTCTTATGTTTTTACCACAAATTGTACTCCTGGCCTTAGTTATTATGGCATCCTGTGGGGGATTTAAACATATACTTTGACTTCTGGCCACATTTTAAGTCTTTCCATTAGCATAACATATAACTTTTGCAAAAATAAAATGCAAATATCCATCTATCTTATTCCATTATGACACATGAGATGTAGTTCTAAACCTTTGGTAGTTGTGAAATATTTTAATTGGTATTACAAACTGTTACTCGATTCCTCTTCTCACTTTTTGGTGCTTTATGGATATCAAGCTTTTACCCTATTGTCATTTAAAGGGTAGTTTAACATCTGGCATTTCATGTTGGAGTGGATACAATCATGGGGTAAGTATTATCTAAATAAAATTATTTGGGAGTTGGTAAAATAAGACCCTGTGGTCAAATCCACCTATTTCCACGAGTAAATCTTTAGTGGGACATAGCCACACTCATTCTTTTACATATTGTCTATGGCTGCTTTTGTGTTTACTATCTTTACCCTTTAAGAAAAAATTTGCCCATCTCTCAAATAGAGGAAAAATGATTCTATCTTTATTTCCTTGGTAGTTGTTGATATAAATTCCATATTTATTATTGGCCATAGATCAGTGAATTTGCATCCCTACCACGTGACAAACACTTCTCTGGAGACTTGGCACTTAAAGAAATATAAAAATCTGTGTTTATAGTTTAACAATACGTCTAAGATGCTTAATAACAAAAATGATGGCAAGCCCCTGAAATTATACCTAAGAACAAATACAGGTTTTATAATGAGGTGACACAACTCACTGGTGACACTATGACCTGGGGAAAAATGTGGGGATTTCTGAATCTTAATAATCCTGTAGCGTCAGTGTGCTATCGTTGAAGTCTAAAATTGAGTCAATGGTGCTCATAATTAAGACCAAAATAAAGTTTTAAAAATTACCCATATGATTTATGGAAAAATGTATCTGGAATTTCCACTTTGTTTTGCCCAATAAGCCTGTGGCCAGGGTTGTTCTTCCAAAGTCCCATAAACTCATTAACTAGGGACTTGGGGTTTTTGCTTATGATGTTTGCAGTGATGTGTCTTGAGTAAGATCTCTTGAGTGTCTCTGGGGTTCCCAGCATCTTCTGAAATGATGAGAGCTCAACCACAAACATGGCAATTTAATTCGATGGACATTCACTGACGGCCTAGCAAGTGCAATCTGCTGGTCCACTAAGGGCAACCCGCTGTATGAGTAGAGGCTCCCGCCTTCCAGAAATTCAGAACATCCCCATCTGGGTGACCCATAATCAGAGCATTCCATAACTTTTGGAGAAGTGTTTGGGTGTTGAAAAAGTTTCCCGTATCCTGCCAACTCCTGATCTGTTTTTACCCCAATTCTTATATCAAACTATTTATGCCATTTTTGGATCGGGATCATAAAAATAAACACTAGTCTTCATGAATTTGGTTTAAATGAATGAAGACCCAAAGGCAAGTATAAATGTATTTTTGTCAAAGAGTGTACAATTAAGATCACAACACGTGAGCTGGGAGCCTTAGAGACCAGCTAAGACCTAGCCTGATGCACAGTTCTTAAAGTTTGCATCCTTCCAAAGAGCCTGTGACACCCCCTCCCCCATCCCTGTCTCCGATATTGCACACAACACCCAGTTTCTTGGTGTCCGTTTTCACCAGCTGGAAAAGAGAGATAATAACAACGGTTCAGAGTTGCCAGCTTTAGTAATTCTAGTTCCTGGAATCAAGGACAGGAAGCCTTTTAGTTATTTGCACAGCCTAACTTTTCTAGCGTCTCTTGAATAAATCATTTGACTGTCAGCTAATTACAGTGTCGGAAAGTTTACCTCATTCATCTTTTTATGGCATCTCTTAATGGAAGACCCTGGAGGTTAAAACTCTTGACAGTTTCCCTGATATAAAAAAGGCAAGCTGACCTAGAGAAAGACGGGACAAATGATGAACCTTTGCGACGTTTTAAGCAGCAAGGGGATCTTACACAGTAGCCTATTTAAAGTAGTGCTGGTTTGAACACTTAGATGAAGTTCCCGAAGAATGATCGAAATGCGACTTTTGTCAGAAGCAATGCCTTTTTCTTGAAAGAATATTTATTTTGCACTTACTACCTACCCAGCACTCGCTTATTCCAGGTAACGACCCTACGAGGTAGGTACAATTATTATGCCACTTTACAGATGAAGAAACGGGGACAGAGAGAAAATTAAAAGGGTGCCCAGGGTCTGACAGCTGGTGAGTAGCTGAGCCAGAAATGAAGCACGGGCGTTCTGGCTGCAGAGAGCATGCTCTTGGCCATTGCTCTGTTGACCTCACGCCTGCTCTCAGCCATCCCTTGACCTGTCACTTGGACACCAGCTTAAGCCTGTCGTTTTGTGCAACGCCTGGAAGCCCGCTCGAGGTCCTGACTCTCCGGTCCGGCCCAGGCCTCCTTCCCGGGACTCCCGGGGGACAGACGCGCCGCTCCGGCC
>NC_060278.1:21580125-21605139 GCF_021613505.1 Equus quagga
CCGGGGCGCGCCAAGATGGCGGCGGCCGCGGCCGCAGCGGCGACGGTTGGCGGCGGGCCGTGAGGCGGGCGGGGCCGGCGGCGCGGAGGCGGGGTCCCCGGGCGAGCCGCCCTGGGAGGCGGGGGCCGTTTCCATAGCGGCGGCAGGAGGTGTCGCGCCGGGGAACTTCCTGGTTCCCGGGCTCGGCTGCGCTGGGATCCTCTTGGAAGGGAAACAATGGGGCGGAGGGCACTGCGGTAGCCGCCGCCGCCGCCGCGCCGGAGCTGCTCGGCCGCCCGCGACTCCCCGCGCGGCCCCTCCGCCGCCGCCGCCGCCGCCGCCGCCGGGCCCGTCCGGAGGTAACTTCGCTTCCTCCCCTCCCGCCGCCAGGGGCCGGCCAGCGGCGGCGGGCTCGCCGGGTTTCCCTCCCTCCGAGGTGGCCCCGGGGAGCCGGACGCCGCCATTCCCGACCCCGGGGGAGTGGCCGGCCGGCCTCCTCAGCCCTCCCGGGGGCAGGCTGCGGAAACTTGCGAGCGGTCGTCCCGTCCCCCCTGGAACCTGGATCGCGGGTTCTGCGGGCGTGCTGGGCAGGGGGCGGGGGCGCTGGGGCGCAGCGCGGGGGGCGTGCGGGGAGGGTCTGCGGGCACCGCGTGGGATGGGGCCTGGGGGCCGGGGAAGGGACCGGGCTCGCCGGGCTCTGCGGGGAAGGAGACCCTCCGCCTCCCCCTCCCCCCGAGCCAGTTTCGGTCCCCGGGAGACGTGTCTCCCGTGCAAGTTTCAGTTGCGTCCTCCGGAGTCCAAGCGGGCAGGACCCGGGCAGACTCCGTTCTTTTAAATTACTGCCTTCGTGCCGCGGGACTTTGGTTCGGCCAGGCGAGGGGAGGATGGGGTGAGGGAGGGAGCCGGAGAGGCTGCCTGGAAGTCGGTGCGCCTTGGCAAAGTTTGCACAATAGTTTGGAGCTAACCGCCGGGTGATGGTGCGGCGTTTCTAACGCAGGAGAATGGTGACTCGCAGGTATTTTCATGCCAGAAAATGCGAGGCGTCTGTGCATCCGCGGGGGGACATTTCTGTAAACTGGAGATTAAACTCTGCCCGCCCCCCTTTCCCCCCTCACCTTAATCCACAGATGCTTTTTAGTTCGGTAGACTTGAACGTGAGTTAGATGAGTTCCTTATGGCGCTGGGAAGGATTTCTCAATGGGAGCAATACTCAGTCATTGGAAATAATGTGACACAAATGGGAAAAAAAAAGTGGGGACGCGATCTTAAATATTTCGCTTGCTGGAAGAAAGTGATTTCAGTGCTGTATTAATCCATACATAAAGAGAACGAAGTCTTGGGGATAGGTAATTAATACTTCGTAGCTCAGAAAAGTTGGACAGAACTTTAGAGAGCACCCTGGCCAACTCGCTCATGTATTGTGTCTCTGGGAAGTTCTGTTAGAGGGAAGTCAGGGTACTTTTTTCTAAGTCATCTTAAGAAGAATTAAATTAGCCAGCAGCGAATGAACAGTGGTTCCTTTGCTTTTATTTCTCCCTCCGTCAGACCCCAAAGTTAGAAAAAATATTTCTGAGTTTTGCTGTTGGTTTATAATAAAGTTTGTAAACTAGTTTATTACTGAAGAGGGATGTTGATCCTATGTTGTCTTCTACATAGACAATTGAAACGTGTCAAAATATAAAAGGAGAAAAATTATACTAGCAAAAGTATAAATTTTTAAAGGAAAATCATAGTCTTAATTGCAAATACAGGTGTTTTGAGTTAATAGACAATCCTTTGCTGATTATGTATTTAAAGAATTAGTATGTTGTCACAAAGGCATTCAAAGAAGCATAGTTTGCCAAACATTAAGGATTTAGCCCCCGAGTCTTGGTGTTGGTGTCTACTTACTCTTTGTAGCTGGCCTGTTGGACTCTCTGGATGTATAGTCCGTGTTTCTGGTGAGGATAGCCCATTACCAGATTAGCAGTGTTTTGACATGAAATAGCTCCTGGTGAGGACACAGCCATTGGTTAAAGAAGCCAGTAAGTAGAAGTGTCGGCTTTGGCACCAGCTGTTAATTGACTGCTCCATTGGGAACCAAGCCAACTTCCTGGCATGGCAGGTCCAATCTGGGCCTCCGGTGCCAAGCAGAGGTTGCACTAGTCAGTCTTTGCCCCTGTGTGCAAGTCTATCTCCAGGCAATGTTCCATTTTGTAGCCAGTGAAAAAGAGGTCGGTAAACTTCATGTAGTGGCAAACTGAAAACGAAATAACTTTGGTTAGAAAGTGCGAGGAATGTTAAGGCAATTTGAAGCTGGCAAAAAGACTTAGCCACAGTGTAAAACTTTGGGAATTGCTACTTCAGTTAGAAAGAGACAAGTGATTACATTCTCTGGTTTATGTTTGCAATTTCACTTTAATGTTATCAACAATACTCAGACCATCTGTTACCAGAAAGTTGTAGTTTTTTCCTTCAGTGCGATTTTTGCAAGGTATAGTGCATTTTTAGATGTGATTTATTTGTATTTAGAGTCTCATTTTTTTTTTCTTTAAAAAGTATCTCAGTTTTTACTGTGGAAGTCAGTACAAAAGTAATAGTAATTTGAAAGGAATTTGACTTCCAGCACACTCCATTGTAGGATGTGGGGATGAGAGCCTGGGAATTACTGTCACAAACACTGGGATTGTCCACTGGTCTGTGCCATTTCCAAGCTATGTTACTTCCTGCACATAACTTAGTTTTTTAAAGCTTGTTTGTTTGTAAAATTGGGGGGAATCATACATTCAACTTTGTTTATTCGACAAATATTTCTTGAGTGCCTTCTGTATGCCCCAAGACTTCGTGTTAGGTGCCTTGGTTTCAGCAACAGGTGGGCTAAGTCTTTTTGAAAAGCAGTCCAGGGAGCTATAAAGCCTGTGACTGGGGAGCCTCCCTTGATTTGGAGGTGTCAGGGCAAGCTTCCCTGAGGAAGGGGCTTGTAAGACCTGAGGATGAGGGGGAGATAGTGGGAGAAAAGGGGAAGTGGGCGGGTGGGGCGCTCTGAGGCTGAGAGAAGAGCATGTACACCGTCCCTGAAGAGACGGCTGTGAAGATTGAATGGGAATGCGTGTGTGTTAGATCGTGCCCCCTGGCACACCATCAGCTGCTGTTAGTGATACAGAAAAGGCTCTCGGCACCGTCCTCCAGTCCTCTGGAGGAAGGGGCTCAGTTCTGTTCCATAGCCGTTACGAAGGGGGAGTCCGTCTAATCGACTAACCACGCCAGACCCGGAAAGGACTGCACACTTTGGTGTCTACTGTCATAACTCGGGCACGGCTTACTTGTTAGTTTCTATAGCTGTAAAACTGGGATTAAATGTTAAATAAAAGATTCTTTGATTTCTTTACGGAGATACTATATGATGTGAGTATAGTATTTTGATTTAGTTTTGATAGCATTTTCCCTTGGAAGAGATTAAACTGTCTTATTTAAAATATCTTCTCCTGGGGCTGGCCCGGTGGCATAGTGGTTGAGTTCACACGCTCTGCTTTGGCGGCCCGGGGATTCCCCTGTTCGGTTCCTGAGCACTGACCTAGCACTGCTCATCAAGCCATGCTGACGCAGTGTCCCACAAAGAATAACTAGAAGGACCTAGAACTAGGATATACAACTATATACTGGGGCTGTGGGGAGAAAAAAAAAAAGAAGATTGGCAACAGATGTTAGCTCAGGGCCAATCTTCCTCACCAAAAAAAAAGAAAGAAAGAAAGAAAGAAAGAAAAAGAATGCTGCCAGTATCAACAATAACAAAAAAATCTATTCCTCACAAAATGGTAGTAGCAATTCACCCTAAAATAAAAAATGTTTAGTAAGTGGCAGGTAGTTTCACTTGCGTATAGGAAGATCAAGAGTGACTCGAGTTTCATGTCTTGTTTGCTTAAGTGTTTTTGGCTCTAAAGAGATTATTTAATTATTCTCTAATAGAGGTACACATTGCACCTGTGTCTTGCTCACATTGATATGAGTATAGAAAAAGTTATAATTTTTTCCTGGAATTTTCCTTTCACTGAGTTAAATATTAGAGTAACATTTTTCATGAAATAAGTGAAAGAATATCATTTTTAAGCTTATTGTATGAATTTCAGTTAGTAATGTTGTATAGATCAGTAATGGCAAATTAATATTTTATTATGGAATTAATGCAGTATTTATAAGCCACTTGGCTCTCTAGGCTTTTTGTTCCTGTTTTTTTTGTTTGGGTTTGGCCTTTTTAATGCTTATTAGCATATTTGTGGTAAGAAAAGATAAGATGAAATAAGATTTTGAAAAGTCAGTCACAATGGAAAAAACTGAATAGATGTGGAGGTTAAAATTGATAAAAGTTAGGTATGTGTGCCCTGGCTAGATATTTCTGTGTATTTTGTTGATTTCTATTATAAAAATTAGTGAATTGGCATATAATAACCCTTTATTGACATTAATGTTTAAAAATTTAAAAAATCTATTTGTTTCACCTGTTCCATGTTCTATTTTTCTTTTTCTAGCTTTGTTTTGGGATTGGTGTTGCCAGTCTTCCTCTTTTTGCTTGAGGAAGATTGTCCCTGAGCTAACATCTCTGCCAATCTTCCTCTCTTTTGTATGTGGGATGCTGCCACCGCATGGCTTGATGAAGGGTGTGTAGGTCCGCCCCTGGGATCCGAACTGGCGAACCCTGGGCCACTGAAGTGGAGCAGGTGAACTTAACCACTATGCCACCAGGCTGACCCCTGGATTT
This sequence comes from Equus quagga, assembly GCF_021613505.1. NCBI lineage: Eukaryota > Metazoa > Chordata > Mammalia > Perissodactyla > Equidae > Equus > Equus quagga. Next base: position 21,584,840 of record NC_060278.1, read on the forward strand.
ATTTTTTAAAAAATATTTGTTACATTTCCTCCTTTTTTATTAGCTTGGGGTTATATATTCTTTTACTATTCCTTTAGTGTTTGCCTAAGAAATTCTGAAATGTATTTTTGACTTATCAAAGTGTAATATTAATTGAAACTTTCACCCTTTTTCCAGGTAATGCAAGATGTTTAAAAACATTGAAGTCAATTTCCTTCCTCTTTACCTATTTTGTTGTTATCATGTTTTTAAAAGCATGTGTATTTTAAACCCCAAAGATGTATTTCTATCATTTTATGCTGTTATTATTCAATGAGACTTACTGCATTTTCTTTTCTTTGATTCCTTCTTGCATTACTGACCTTCCATCTGGAATAATTTTCCTTCTGTCTGAAGAATACTCTTTAGTATTTTATTTAGAGTGGATCTAGTATTGACAAATATTCAATCTTTTTGTTTGAGAATGTTTTTATTTCACCTACATTCTTGAAAGGTACATTTTGCTAGATATAGAATTCTAGATTGGAAATACATAATACAGATCTTTATATGTTAGTTCTTTGGAGAAGAGATTATTCTGTAGTATTTGGCTTTGTTTCTATTGAGAAGTCAGCTGTAGTCTTTGCTGCTTTATTGGTAATTTGTTTCTTTCTCAGGCTGTTTTTTAAGATTTTCTTTTTGTCTTTGGATTTCAGATGATTTTCTCTCTCTCTCCTTTTGTGGGCTATTTACCTTTGATGCTGTGACTTGATGTCTCTCATCAGTTTTGGATAGTTCTCAGCCATCAGCCTGTCAAATATGCTTCTTCCCCATTCTCTTGCTTAATCTTTCTGGGACGGCAGTTACATAGTGTTAGATCTCAGTGAATCCCCTATGTATTTCACCTGTCCTCTTTATTTTCCATTCTTTTGTTTCTCTTTTGTTCTGGATATTTTCTTCTGGCCTATCTTCCAGTTTACTAAGTTCATCTTCATCTCTGTCCAGTCTATTAAATGTATTTTCTGGGTTCTTAATCTTGGTTGTTATATTTTTCATTCTAGAATTATTTGATCTTTTAGAAATCTGCAGTGCCACTTTATAGTTTTCAGTTCCCTATCAGAATTTTCAAGCTTTGCACGTATCCCTCTGGGCAGAGGAAATAAACATGGCAACTCTATCCCAGAGTCATGCAGAGTTTTTTTCTGTGGTCTGTCATTTCTTGAGGACTCTCATCTCCTTGTGCACCTGCTTATATTTGATTGTGTACTGTTTATTATATGTGAAAAACTATTTCTAGATGAAATTATAGATTTGGCTAAGGACTTTTCTGTTGCTTTTGCCAGGCATTTAGGATCACCTTTATCCAAATTGAGATTTCTAAAAAATTTTTTATTCCATTGAGGTCATCATAGTTTATAACATTGTGGAATTTCAATTGTATATTATTATTTGCCTGTTACCATATATATGTGCCCCTTTATCCTTATGCCCATCCCCCAACCCCTTTCGCCTCTGGTAACCACTAGTCTGTTCTCTTTGTCCATATATTTGTTTATCTTCCACATATGAGTAAAATCATGTGGTGTTTGTCTTTCTCTGTTGGTCTTATTTTGCTTAACATAATACCCTCAACATCCATCCATAGTGTTGCAAATGGTACGATCTCGTCTTTTTTTATGGCTGAGTAGTATTGCATTGTATATGTATACCACATCTTCTTTATCTAGTCATCAGTTGATGGGCACTTGGGTTGTTTCCGTGTCTTGGCTATTGCGAATAATGCTGCAATGAACATAGGGTTACATAAGTGTCTTTGAATTGTTGATTTCAAGTTCTTTGGTAAATACCCAGTAGTGGGATAGCTGGGTCGTATGGTATTTCTGTTTTTAATTTTTGAGAAATCTCCATGCTGTTTTCCATAGTGGCTGCACCAGTTTGCATTCCCACCAGCAGTGTATGAGGGTTCCCTTTTCTCCACATTCTCTCTAACATTTGTTGTTTTCAGTTTTGGTAATTATAACCATTCTAACAGGTATAAGGTGATATCTCATTGTGGTTTTGATTTGCATTTCCCTAATGATTAGTGATGTTGAACATCTTTTCATGTGCCTATTGACCATTTGTACTTCTTGTTTGGAAAGATGTCTCTTCATATCCTCTGCCCATTTTTTGATCAGGTTGTTTTTTTGTTGTTGAGTTGTGTGAGTTCTTTGTATATTTTGGAGATTAACCCCTTGTTGGATATGTGATTTGCAAATATTTTCTCCCAGCTGGTGGGTTGTCTTTTCATTTTGTTCCTGGTTTCCTTTGCCTTGCAGAGGCTTTTTAGTCTGATGAAGTCCCATTTGTTTATGTTTTCCTTTGGTTTCCCTTGTCCAAGTAGACGTGGTATTCAAAAAGATCCTTCTAAGACCATGTCAGAGAGTGTACTTCCTATATTTTCTTCTAGGAGTTTTATGGTTTCATATCTTACCTTCAAGTCTTTAATCCATTTTGAGTTAATTTTTGTGTATGGGGAAAGATACTGGTCTGCTTTCATTCTTTTGCATGTGGCTCTCCAATTTTCCTAACACCATTTATTGAAGAGACATTCCTTTCTCCATTTTATGTTCATAGCTCCTTTGTCGAACATTAGCTGTCTGTAGATGTGTGATTTTATTTCTGGGCTTTCAATTCTGTTCCATAGATCTGTATGTCTGTTTTTGTACCAGTACCATGCTGTTTTGATTACTGTAGCTTTGTAGTATAATTTGAAGTCAGGGATTGTGATGTCTCCAGTTTTGTTCTTTTTTCTCAGGATTCCTGTAACTGTTCAGGGTCTTTTCTTGCCCCATATGAATTTTAGGATTCTTTCTTCTATTTCCTTTAAGGATGTCATTGGGATTCTGATTGGGATTGCATTGAATCTGTAGATTGCTTTAGGTAGTATGGACATTTTAACTGTGTTTATTCTTCCAATCCATGTGCATGAAATATCTTTCCATTTCTTTATGTCATCATCAATTTCTTTCAGTAATGTCTTACAGCTTTCATTATATGGATCTTTCACCTCCTTGGTTAAATTTATTCCTGAATATTTTATTCTTTTTGTTGCGATTGTAAGTGGGATTGTATTCGTGACTTCTCTTTCTGTTAGTTTATTATTAGAATATAGAAATGCAACTGATTTTTGCAAGTTGATTTTGTCCCCTGAAACTTAGCTATAATTGTTATTTCTAATAATTTTCCAATGGATTCTTTAGGGTTTTTAATATATAAAATCACATCATCTGTAAACAGTGTTTCATTTCTTTCTTGCCAATTTTGATACCTTTTATTTCTTTTTCTTGCTTAATTGCTCTGGCCAAAACCTCCAGTACGATGTTGAATAAGAGTGGCGAGAGTGGTCACCCTTGTCTTGTTCCTGTTCTCAGAGGGATGGCTGTCAGTTTTTCCCTCAAATTGAGATTTTTGTGAGAATCTGTGCCAGGGCTGGTTTAGTTGACTTCCATGTTATCCCTTCTTCTAGAACTCAGCTTTTTGAGGTCTTATTGCAGAGCAGGGGCGGCTCCCTTGGTGGATCTTGTACTCTGACCCGTTGTCTTCCTAGCCTGCAAGGCTGCCCAAGTGCAGTTTTGCCTCTCAGGCACCTCTTGGGATTAGGCAGACATTTCCAGGAAGAAAGAAGCCCCCAGCTGCCGTGCTTCTCATTCTGGATTCCTGCCCTCACTTGGACTGTGGCTGGTAATTCCTCATTATCTTGTTAGCCCACCTCCCTTTTAAAATTAAGGTATAATATATATAAAATAATGTGCACTAATCTTTAATGTATACCCTGGAAGAATTTTTATAAATATAGTAAAGTGTATAATCACACTCAGTTCACTATATAGAACATTTTTGCCACCTCAGAAGGCTCTGTCACTCTCCTTCCCAATCAATGCCACCTTCCTCTCTTGCCTCAGGTAACAATTACTCAGTTTTCTAACACCAGGATTAGTTTTGCATTTTCTAGCTTTTCATTAAAATGGTATCATTGAGCATGTACTCCCTTGCGTCTGGCTTCTTTCATTCAACATTATATCAGTGAGATTCAGCTATATTTTGCCTGAGGCAGTAGTGTTTCTTTTTTATTGCTTGCTACTGGTTTTAGATATTGTGGCATCTAAAAAATTGCCTCGAAACTCAGTGACTTAATGATGACATCTATTTTCCTCACCAATCTGCTTGTTTCTGCCTCATTTTGTTTTGAGTAGGATGCTTGAAGGCTGGGCCTAGTATTGTTTGACGCTTTGCTCACATGTCTGGTGGTTGATGACAGAACACCTCAGTGTGGCCTGAGTGTGCTAACTACGTGGTGGCCGGGTTCCAAGGGCAAGTGTCCCACCCGCGTGTGGTGTGGAGAGGGCTGGAGAGCACATGAGCCAGCCACACGCTGTGATGCCTCTTGGGACAGCCTTGGCGCCTCCACTGTGGTCTGTTCTTTGAGGCAGTGGTAAGCCTCCCCAGGTTTAAAGAGAGGGGGAACACACTCTGCCTCTTGATGGGGAGGGGCAAGATTCTGGAAGAGCATGTGAGAGCAGAAATAATGCAGTGACCATTATTGGAAATTACAGTCTGCCGTAGTGGTAACCGAATACACGAATATATCACAATTTATTTATCCATTCTACTTTTAATAGACATTTGGATTGTTTCCAGTTCTTGGCTGTTGCAGTAAAGCTGCTATGAACATGCTTATACATGTATTTTGTTGGACATATGCACTCCCTTCTTTTGGATATATCCCTAGGAATGGAATTACTGGGTAATAGGTACGCATACATTTAGCTCTAATAGTAACTATCAGTTTTCCTAAGTGGTTGTACCAATTTCTACCTTCTGGTATTTTTTCTTTTTTTCTTTTTTTTTGAGGAAGACCAGCCCTGAGCTAATATCTGCTGCCAATCCTCCTCTTTTTGGTGAGGAAGAGTGGCCCTGAGCTAACATCCGTGCCCATCTTCCTCTACTTTATATGTGGGAGGCCTGCCACAGCATGGCTTGCCAAGTGGTGCCATGTCTGCACCTGGGATCCAAACCGGTGACCCCGGGCCACCGAAGCAGAGTGTGCACACTTAACTGCTGCGCCACTGGGCCGGCCCCTACCCTCTGGTATTTTTAATAATTTGAAAATATACTTAATATATATTTTGTATCTAGCTTTTTATTGTCTTCAAGCAAGAGCGTTGCTCTGTAATACCTGGTCTAGCTTTGTGGGAAATACAGGTGCCTTATCTTGTCTTTTATATAACTTTTTATGTGTTTGTCTTTTACTTTCCCAGCTGGATGCTTAGTTCTTGGAATGTAGGGACCAGGTAGAAGAGTCTGATTGTGAAGTAATAGGCTAATTTTTAAAGCAATGTTTTAGAATATGTATTCAGATTAGTGCTAAGAGTAGTTACCATTGGCACACTATTTAGATTAATTGCTGAAGAGAAATTTCTTTTTAGAAATTACTTTTTGGGGATATTGAGCCCCATCCCTCATCAATTTATATCGTGTTTTGTTTTTAATCCAATGTTTTGTTATCCATTTGAATTCTAAGCTCATTCACCAGACTTGCTTCGGAAATATTTTTCTATTACAAAAAATTTTTCCTCCAAAGTTGATGATTTGTTGTCACTGAGGATTGCCAAAAGAATGTCGTCTAGGTTCTCCCCTCAAATTTAGGATTACCTTTGTTATTTATTTACTGATTTGAGGAAGATTAGCCCTGAGCTAACTACTGCCAGTCCTTCTCTTTTTGCTCAGGAAGACTGGCCCTGAGCTAACATCCGTGCGCATCTTCCTCTGCTTCATATGTGGGATGCCTACCACAGCATGGCATGCCAAGCAGTGCCATATCCGCACCCAGGATTTGAACCGGCGAACCCTGGGCCTCTGAAGTGGAACGTGTGAACTTAACCTCTGTGCCACCGGGCCCACCCCAGGGTTACCTTTGATTACTTCCCTGTTAATAGTCATTTTGACCTTCTTCCAAGTGTCATTTAAATCTAGCCCATTTTTTAAAAAACATAACCAACATTTTAGACTAGTTTGTTTCAGTTCATACCTGGTTTACTGCAGTAATTTAATTGATTGCTCCTATGTATACTACTAAGGAAGTTAGAATCTTTCTTAGTTACCCATTGAAGTAAAATTGGTTTTTAGGTCATAAATCTTACAGTGCTAGAAAGAGAACTTAGAAATTGTGTTTCAGTTCCTTTATTTTATGTAATAAGACCAAAAATAGCTCAGTTCTAGGACATAAGTCAGATACATAAGATATTTAGTGTACCAAGGCCTTTTTTCACGCATAATCCCGTGGCAGTCTTGAGCAGCAGGCCGGGTGGAGATTTTAACTCTCATTTTACAGGTAAGGAAACTGAGACGCAGAGAAGTGAGGTGACTTGATCTGAATTCCTAGAGCTGGTTAATGGCAGAGCTGTACCGTTTGCATCTGGCACTTCCTCTAGGTTGAGTGATTTTCTTGCAGGGCCCACAGCTACTGTCAACTTGCTGAATTCCAATTTTATTGACATTCTACATGAGTTTTCCTTTCTTCAGCTGTATGTATGTATATTTTTTGGCCTATAAATTTACACGTTTTCATTCATCACAGGCCTTTGCATGAGCTGAAGCCCTTACTCCCATGTCACTCGGTTTCTCCTAGTACTTTTGTCCTGAATATGCTCTGTTAGCTGCAGGGTGGCTGGGACCAGGTGCTTCTTGATTCTTGTGTCTCAAGCCCTTGAGAAGTTTTTGTATGTTGTTTGACTGAGTTACTATTTATTGAATGGATGGGTAGATACATTCTTGTGTTTAGAATCCAACTAGATATAAATTCCTTGAAGATAGGGCCTGGAGTATGTCTGCTTTTCTCTGTGATCCTCATGGTGTCTGCTATCGTGCTGATTATTATAGTGAGCAGTCTGGAATTTTTAACTGACTTTTTAAATGATGCCAGCCTCCTGAAAATGAGAGCTACTGGATCCTTCATTTTAGCTTTTATCTGCAGAGCTCAGGCATTTTGTACAGTTCTGGTAGGATGTATCAAGTGCATTAGGCAAATATAACATGTAAACAAATTATAAACCACTTTTAATAGGCTCTGCCTCTGTGTAACTCGGATAAGTAAGGAAGCCTTGGAAAGGACTTTTGTTTTCTGAATACCTAGCAGTTGACATATTGACCAGTGTAAAGCTACTAGAATTTGATAAGTCTTCCTGGAAACCTAACTTAAATTCTACCTGTAGAAGGGGAAATTAGACCTCATTCTTATCTGATGCCTCATTAACATACACGTGTAAACAAACCAAGGAAAGCAAAAGATTTCTCATTTTGTCCATCTCTGATCTTATTAGGAGGAAGGACTTTCTTGACTGAGTGAATGGGATAAACAAATCTCCTTTCACTTTAGCAATGAAAATTTGCTTCACCTCTCTCGAGCCTGGAAAGTACTTAATGCTGTGGGTATTTAGCTTTGGGTTTCATGGGGTATAAATTGCAAAAAGAGCTTTCTTTATAGAAAGCGCAAGAATTGTGAAAGTACAGTGGTAAGACCTTCAGTGTCAGTGAATAATGACTTTAATATTACTAAAGTTATTTCTTTTTTTTCTTAAAGCTTGGCACGTGAGCTAACAACTGTTGCCAATCTTTTTTTTTTTTTTTCCTGCTTTATTTCCCCAAATCCCCCCCGGTATGTACTTGTATATCTTAGTTGCAGGTCCTTCTAGTTGTGGCATGTGGGATGCTGCCTCATCGTGGCCCTATGAGTGGTGCCATGTCTGTGCCCAAGATCTGAATCAGCGAAACCCTGGGCCGCCACAGTGGAACACATGCACTTAACCACTTGGCCACGGGGCTGGCCCCGAAAGTTATTTCTTTTTTAAAAAAATTTTTTTATTGAGGTTATGGTAGTTTACAACATTGTGAAATTACTAAAGTTATTTCTTTATCTGGAATGAGAAGCCATTACCTGGGAATCTGCCCTGACATACGTATTTGGACTAGCGAACTCTGAATTTGGATTAAGAAAGGAAGGTACTAGAATTACTCTGATGTAAATTCCCTGGGGACAGGGCCTGTGTTTTGTTCATGGTTGTGTCTGCAGAGCCTGGAAAACTGCCTGGCTCATCATAGCTGCTCAGTAAATATTTATTGAATGAATAGTAAATTTGTATATTATCTGTCTGTTTTAAATCTAAAAGCTGAACATTAATCATTTTAGTATTGTTTTATTAGCCTTTGGGGAAATAAATTTAAATTGGTTGAGGCATCGTTTCTGATACTTCTTGCTGATTGTGAGAAAGTCCTGTAAAGCACATTGTAGAGCATGCGTTCACTCATTGTCATTAAATTTCTTTGAGACATTTTAAAATAGATGCATGAGACTGCATTACATATAAATTAACCACAGTTCATTTAGTCCCTTGTTATTGGACATTTAAGTTTATAATTTTTTTTTTTGCTCTTACAAATAATACTTCAACGGAGGAAATTTTCTTGGCATGGCAGTTCAACACATAGCAATTTAGCAAAACAGGATCTAGGAATTTCTACTAGAAAATAAGCGTGGATTTTGTAACCGTGAAGGTGGGATCAGAAGCTTCAATGATCAGACAGCTGAGATCAGACAGCGCAAATGGTACAGCTCTAGGTAGGCCAGCTGCTTCTACAGTGTGGATAATGTGCAATCATCAGTCTTTTCAAACGAAAGCTCTCTTGCAGTTTGTCATGGAACTGGCTATCACTTGTATTTGTCTTTCACTTTTAAAGAATAAATGAGTCACCACAACTGCTTCTGCCTCTTAATGGTGTCTTAAAGATTATAAATGCATTTAACTCCTTTATTTATAATCAATGTTACATTTATTTACGATTATATCATTCTGAATTTTGTTGGAGAATTTTTGCTTTTTCATATTTAAATATTATAAAATGTTACATTCGTACAAAAGACACGTAATATGTGTTACGTAAGGTCTAATATAATGATGTCTATGCTATCCCCTCCCTCAGCTTAAGTGATAGGACGTTACCAATACCTTCTTGGATCCCATCTCCCCAGGACTGCTCTGTCCTACTGCTGTCCTGAGCAAGCCATCATCCTCCATTTGGGGTCTGGCATTCTCTTGCTTTTCTTTATGGTTATATTACCTATGTCTATATCCCTAAACAACACATTGTTAATTTTACATATTTTGGAACTGTATATAAATGGTATCAGTATATATGTGTGTTTGTGTATATGTATGTATATGTGTGAATATGTGTATATGTGTATATACATGGTCTCAAATTTAGTGAGTAAAACTTTTTAGTAAAACTAAAACACAAATTTTTTTCTTTTTCTTTCTTTCTTTCTTTCTTTTTCTTTTTCTTTTTCTTTCTTTCTCTCTTTTTTTGCTGAGGAAGATTAGCCCTGAGTTAACATCTGTGCCAGTCTCCCTCCACTTTATATGTGGGTTGCTGCCACCGCATGGCTGATGGGTGGTGTAGGTCTGCACCCGGGATCTGAACTCGTGAACTGGGGCTGCCAGACTTAACCAGTACAAATTTGTATATTATCTGTCTGTTTTAAATCTAAAAGCTGAACATTAATCATTTTAGTATTGTTTTATTAGCCTTTGGGGAAATAAATTTAAATTGGTTGAGGCATCGTTTCTGATGGGGCCAGCCCCTAAAACTCGCACATTTAATTTGCATTTAAAGTTAATATCTTTACCCTCTGTATTAGTCATCTTTTGCTGTAATAGTATGGTGTAACAAACCGCTGCAAAATTTCAGTGGCATGCAATGACAGACATTTATTTCTAGGTCACAGGTTCGGCAGCCTCTGCTGAGTCTGGCTGGGGTTGGCTGTGGGTCGGGTTCAGTCCTGTGCCAGGTTTCTACTGATTCTGGTACCAGCAGCTACCTGAAGTGCAGTGTAGGAGGGCAAGAGAACACGGACAAGCTCAGTGCTCTTAAAGCCTCCAGTTAGACCTGGTGCAGTGTCAGTTCTGCCCGCATCCCAACACGTCGTATGGCCAGGCCCCCACATCCATGAGGTGGGGAGTATCCTGCACCCCCAGGGAGGCCGCAGCAAGGAAGACATGTGAACAAAAGGCACTGTCTGCTGTATCTTCCTCCTACAGAACAGCATAAGGAACTTGGAACGTTTCCATTCCTTTTGCCTCCCTTCTAGATTACATGCTGGTTTTGTTCAGTACTTTAGCTTTTTTTTCTAAGTCCTAATTTAGAAATGATAGCTCTGATAATTGCTTGCATTTACTCATGTTTACAATTGTTTTTTCTCACTGTTCTTTCCTGTATTTCAGACCTTCTTTATGGCATCATTTTCCAATTTTTTTGTGAACTGCAGTTTTAGAAACATCCTTCATGAGGATCTGTTTACGGTATAATTCCCTCAGTTTGTGTCTGAAATTTTTTAAATTTTGTCCTTTTTCTTGAAAAAATAGTTTAGCTGAAATGGATGTATAATTATAGCTTAACATTTATTTTCTCTTAGAACTTTGAAGATGCTATTCTAGTGTCTTCTGGCCTTCATTGTTGTGGTTGTTAAATCAGCTGTCAGGTTTAATTGTTCCTCTCTAAGCAATTTGCCCTTTGTTTCTAGTTGCTTTTAAGAACTCTGTCATTGGTGTTTTGCGGTTTCACTGTGATGTCTCTAGGTGTCAATTTCCTTTTTATTTACACTTCTTGGAATTTGCTGAAGTTGAATCTTTACATTAACATCTTTCATCAATTCAGGGAAATTATCAGCTATTCTCTTTTTGCATATTATATCTCCCTCATTCTTTATGTTCTAAAACTCCAATTAGATAGACGTATTAGATGTTTTAATCTGTTTTTCGTGTCTTACTCTTCCTTTCCATTTTTTATGTGTCTTTGTTGCATTTTGGATATTTTCAGATCTATCATCTGGCTCATTAATTCTCTCTTTAGCAGTATCTAATTTGCTGAACTTGTCCATTTTTGAGTTTTTTTTTTTTTTAAGATTGGCCCTGAGCTAACGTCTGTTCCCAATCTTTTTTTTTCCTTCTCCCCAGTCCCCCAGTACATAGTTGTAGGTCCTTCTGGTTCTGCTGTGTGGGGTGCCACCTCAGCATGGCTTGATGAGCAGTGCAATGTCCACCCCGAGGATCCGAACCTGCGAAACTCTTAGCCACCAAAGCGGAGTGCACGAGCTTAACCACTCGGCCACAGGGCTGGCCCTCCATTGAGTTTTAATTTTAGTTAGTCTCTCTCTTTTTTTTTTTTTGAGGAAGAGTAGCCCTGAGCTAACTGCTGCCAATCCTCCTCTTTTTTCTGAGGAAGACTGGCCCTGAGCTAACATCTGTGCCCATCTTCCTCTACTTTATACGTGGGATGCCTACCACAGCATGGCATGCCAAGCGGTGCCTTGTCTGCACCCAGGATCCGAACCCGTGAACCCAGGGCAACTGAGGAACGGAACGTGTGCACTTAACCACTGCACCACCAGGCCAGCCCTAGTTATTCTCTTTTTCACTTGATTGTTTTTCAGATCTGTTGCCTTCTTTTTTGCTCATATTTTCCATTTCATGTTGTATTTTGAAGTAGTATTACTGACCTTTTTAAAGAATTTGTGATTAATCTATTTATTTCTGTTGAACCTTGCTTATTATGCATAGTTTTAAATTTTGAGCTCATTTTTATTGTAACTTTCTCTGTGGAAATTCTTATGAGACCTGTGTTAAGAGTGCTTTCTCCCAGAGGAGATTTGCGGTTGAGGACACTGTCAACCTAGTGCCACTTAATTTCTAGGCTTGAGAAGTTCACAGCATGTGAGTAGTATGGATTTGAACTTGAAACTTGTGTGAAGGTTGGTTTTGGTTACAAATTTCCAGGGAATATTTCCCTTTCCCTCCCAAAACACAAATAAACCTAGACTCAGGGGAGAATTTTCCTTCAGTATCCGTTTGGGGTAGGTTTTTTTTTTTTCTAGTTTGTTCTTTTTATTGATCTAGTCGTTCAGGGGCCAGGCTTTTTATGTACTTCTCTGTAGTCTGACTTCCATTTCGTATAGGGTGAAACTTTTGCCTTATCCTGTGTGAGACTGTAAACACTGACAGCTGTTCAGCATTGTCCAATAGAATTTTCTCTGATCATGGAAATATTGTATATCTGTGCTACTACAGCATCCAATAACCACATTTGAAATGTGGCTAGTGCAACAAAGCAACTGAATTTTAAATTTTACGTGCTTTTAGTGGATTTAAATTTAAATAGCTGAGTGTGGCTGTGGCAACAGTTTTGGGCAGTGCAGCTTGGTTGTGGCAGACTCAGACACCTCTTGGGCAGCTGCTGTGTCATTGCCTGCCTCCCACTCTCTTTGTACAAGCTCCTGTTCATTTTTTTGTTCTCTGAGGATTTCTCTGATTTGCTTGTGAGCTTTGCTGTCCATTTAAAAGGAGATCATTCTTGTATTTTATCAAGCATTTTTAGGTGTCGTGTAGCAAGAGGGTTCACAAGGCATTTGGACACAAGAATCTCAGAAACAGAAATTCTTGACAGCTTTATTTTTAGTTGGAGAAGTACTTATCTTGAATGATAAAAATTGGAAAGTTCACAGCAGAGTGGTGGAAGTTCTTCAAGTGAAACTATGAAGGTAAAAATTATGAGAAAGAATTAATTAAATAATTACTTTGTCCTCCTTATTCTACAAAAAATTTAAGGATGCTGAAAGGTAAAAATAGAGCTGTGGCTACTTTTTAAAGTCTTAGCCGTCATCTTCAGCTTCTTGGTGCCAGTAAGTATTTCATCTGTACAAGAGCACCTGAATGAAAAAGTATACATATGTTTGGAGAGAACAGTATTTTGAAAGTAGATGGAAAAAAACAAGGGAGCTTGAGGGATCATAGAGAATGAGGGTGTTGGAGGAAGAGAAAAGGGCTTTTGACACTCAATGTTGACAGTGTGTGTTTGCTTCTGGATTGAACAGGAACCTGTGTTGGTAATTGAGTTAGAGGGATTTTAAGAAACCTAAATAATGAATTCTAGCTATTTCTGAGATACACGCTTTTTCTTCCTTTATAGCAAAATGTTTTAGAAAAGTGCAGTTGGTTTTTAATGTTTGTTAATAAAAACGTCTAGATTCTTTGTCATAAATCTCTGTTACTTTAGGATTCACTTACTCTTTTGGAACCGTAAGTAAATTTGATTATTTTTTTTTTTAATTTGTATTTTTTTATTGTGGTAAAATATACATAAGATTTACCATTTTAACCATTTTTAAGTGTGTGGTTCAGAGGCATTAAGCATATTCACAACCATCACCATCCATCTTCAGAACTTTTTTCATCTTCCCAAACTGAAACAGTAACTCCCTGTTTCCCCTCTCCCCAGCCCCTGGCAGCCACCATTCTTTCTGTCCCTATAAATTTGACTCTTTTGTACCTCATTTAAGTGGAATCATAAGAGTATTTTTCCTATTATGACTGGCTTGCTTCACGTAGCATAATGTCTTTAAGATTAAATTTGATTTTTTTTTTGAGGATGATTAGCCCTGAGATAGCATCCACTGCCAATCCTCCTCTGTTTTGCTGAGGAAGACTGGCCCTAAGTTAACATCTGTGCCTATCTTCTTCTACTTTGTATGTGGGATGCCTGCCACAGCTTGGCTTGACTAGCAGTGTGTAGGTCCACAGCTGGGATCCAACCCAGTGAACCCCCGGCTGCCGAAGTGGAACATGTGAATTTAGCCACCAGGCCAGCCCCTAAATTTGATTTGTTAAAGTTAGAATTTGTGACAAATGGAGATCACATCAGCATTAGTGGAGACTGGGGTTCTTTGTGTATTTTTTTCACAGGAGAAGTTAGTATAATGAAATAAGTTAATTTGGTCTCCTGAAAGAATATTATTAGAAAGAATAGAATGTGATACCATATATTGTGTTTTATAATTCTATTAAAGTTTTAAAATAATTGAAATTGGGCCTACTGAACTAGTTCTAGAATAGATTATCTGGTGTTATAAAAACCAGAATTTCTTTTAGATACTTCCAGAGGTTTTAACTGTCTAAAAGTGGCAGAAATCATTTTTAGGCCAAGTTTAGTGCTTGCAGTAAAGAAAAGGATATGACGGAGCTTGCCTTCCTTTGAACTAGACCCTGAGTCCGCTGTGAGGATGGGTTATCTTAGGCCTGTGTAGCCTTACCGTAATTCATGCATGTCAAGTTTTGTCGCCAAAGTTGGAGGAGTCACTTGAAAGAACCAGTATTAGGTTAGCATGAGTATAAATTCTCATGCTGAGAATAAATAGCAATGACTCAAGTTCCTGGAAAATGAGTTTAGAGGTCAGATTTTGCAGAAATACCACAATATGCCTTTTATGTGAAATTGTGGATTTAAGACAAATTACTTTTTCCCTCATGGATGGTGTGAAAAACAGCAATTACAGTTTTTCTTCTTTCTTCTTTGTGTGTCCAGTGGGAGGGGATAGCATCTCTGGTAGGAGGAACAGAATGTGAAAGTTTTATCTTATGTGCTACTGACCGGCCTCCATGCGTAAAAGAATTGGAAGACTACCTACTTTGAAAGTAAAAGGGAGGATGTACACTTCAAAGCTGTGATTAGCATAAGGAATCTTGAACAAGTGACTTAGTTATAAGCAATTTAAAAATATCTTTCTAAGGACTACACCATGACGTTTTACATTCATTCCAACACATGAACACGTGTATCGTTGCATATTTGTAAAGCACATTTATCACCTCGGATGGCGAGGTTATAAATCTAGTGTTTATAAGTTTTATTATCCTGGTGTTTTTGTATTTACAATTTTTAGTGCTGAGAAAACTCTTAATATCTCAAGACCTTCAATTCTTGAGTAAGTATTTGGTTGACAACCTATGATTATGGGCAGGAGGGGTGCCCTGCTTAGTACAAAGTGCTTTGATGTTGCCACTTAGGAATTTTAAATTTAAGATAAAAAACTTTGATATAAACAAGAACAAAGAGAAAAGTCCCTGGGCAAAGAAACTAGACTCTACAAGTATAAATGAACTGTAAGTGACCTCCTGGGTCATCCGTGAACATTTAATCTACTTTGTCTATTTGTAAGGTGGGATTGCCTTCCTGTGTCATCCTTCAGCATGTTCGACCTCATAGTTTCCTGGGAGGACAAGCAAATCTAATAAACTCAGTGAAGCACCATCAAGAAAGTGTATTTATTGTGAGAAACTTCATCATGTATTCTAAAACTAACATGTGGATTATATGTTGTTTTAGGTTTTCCATACAACTTCTCATTTCCTTTGGAATAACTGGGGTATCTGGAAATGAAAATCATTTAATAGTATCTACTGCCTAGATAAAAAAGGAAGCACGTGGGACCAGGATGGGGTGATCATGTGGCAGCACTATGATTATATGCCACTGCTAATTACAGTGTGTGCACCATGCTGTGCATACAGATGCTGATGCGTTGTTTTTTCATTTTGCAAATTTATACTTCTCATGTATGTTACACAACATGAGTAAGGTATATAGAGAGGGCAAGCATTATTTTTTCAAAAACCGTTACCCTAACTTTAGTCTGTTCAAAAGCAGAGGTCCTTAGTATTGCGCTGTTTTCTTACTTGATTTAGAAAATAGAGTAATCGTCACTTTTTGTGATTGCAAGAAGTAGCTTATCAGTTTATGAAGGAGGCTACACATGAGTTAGCACAAGTGTAAATTTTGTATCGAATCTGATCTTATCTGGAATTTTATATGTTAGATTTGGGGAGGCATTTATGCATCCATGGTTATGTTGAAATATAGCGTTAGTATTAATTTATGCTTCATTGTCTTTAATATATTAATCAAGAGAGGAAGATTTATAATGTAAATCTTAGCATAGGTTTACGTTTGTATTTATGTTAATACAGGGTGATGCTTTGTGTTATACTCAAGAGGAAAAAACCAAATACAAAATTTTGTATGTGGTATTTATAAAGTGTATATATATACACACACTGTTTTTTTTTTTGCAGGGGAATATTTACCCTAAACTAATATGTGTTGCCAATCTTCCACCTTTTTTCTTCCTTTTTCCCCAACGAACCCCCAGTACGTAATTGTGTATAGTTTTAAATTCTTCTGGTTCTTCTGTGTGAGCTGCCCCCACAGCATGGCTACTAACAGACAAGTGGTGTGGTTCCATGCTCAGGAACTGAACCCGGGCCATTGAAGTGGAGTGTACAGAACTTTAACTGCTAGGCCATCAGGGCTGGCTCTATAAAGTATATTTTTAAAGTACTTTCAGAAAATTCCTTGAAAGGAAACATGCCCTAAATGATTGGGTAGATGTACTGGCATTGTGTTGTAAGAGAATTTTTCATTCTACTTTTCTGTTTCCAATTAAAAAAAAAAGAAGAGCCCATATTACTTTTATGATTAGGAAAATGCCCATTGTCAGAGAAAGTCTATAGCAATAACTTTGGTGATCTTTATTTGATGACATATAATATATAAATCATTTATGTACAATCAAAATAACTGTGGCAGGTGCAACATGCTGGATTAACTGTCAGTGGAGTGCTTTCTTTCTGTGAGTTCTTTACTTGGGAATGGGGAGGGAATAAGTTTTTAGTAACTGAAGACACAGGACACCTGTTAATGAGTTTCTGTGTGGTAATTACTTTATACATATTATTTGCTTTCAAGATAACTTCTTACAGAAAAAGGAAAATATGATATTCTAAAGATTGATTGGCAGTCTTTTATATTTAGATGATGCCACAGGGTTCTTTTGGAGATAGAAAAGTTTTAAAACTAAATTTTTTCCTTATTTCTTTTTAGAAAACTTTATTTTAAATACTGACCTTTAGAAAACATGATTTCTTTCTCTTTGTTTTCTGACCAGGACATGTATTCCTCTGAGAAATCTTGGACAGCAGATTTTGGTTTAAGATCTGATTGGGACAACATACAGAGACATTTCCAGTCATGAGTAAGTGTCCTTCCGTGTTTCATCGCAGCAAACTCAGGCGCATTTGCAGTATGGTACCAAAAAAAGAAAAATTTGTTATTGGACAAATTAGAATTATGTTATCTCATCACAGGTTGAATAATCTGGTTCAGCCCAATACTGTACACGGTTCTATTTAAATAAGGAGATACTTTTGATGTTTGATTTATTCTAAGAAGTCATGCTGAAGAAATCTCTGTCATTAGCTTCTTGGCTGATATGGGTCTATTATCTAAACTTTTCTGTTGACTACCATTGGCAAATGACTCTTCAGAAGTAGGAGGGAAAATTACAGTGACTATAATTTGCAGAGATTTTATTGTGTGGAATTTAATTATTGGTTAACATGGGTTAATATTATATTTAAGGAGAAAACCCCAGTCTCTTTATCAATGTCTTTGATGGATTGAGGAGCCAATTGTCTATGGTATTGACTTACCAAGTTTGGTAGATTTTATCTTCTCAGGTGTAAGGAGATAAATGTGTAATATTTTCTCTCGTTCCTATTCACTTCTGCTTATGAACAAGAGAACTGGATTTTACTGTTTCGTATTAACTGTTTACTTTTAAAGAGTGAGGAAAGAATTACGATTTTTACCCTAACTGGGATCCTGTGACGGTGTTGATATACTGTTAAAAAGTGCAGCTTTTTTGATTATGGAAACTTTAGGATGGTGTGAGCATTTCCTTATTGGAATATAATATTAGAGAGTTTAAAAATTTTCACGTATTATTCATATTGTTAATATTTACAGTAATATGAATAGACTAGCTTTTCTCCTCATCAATTTAAATAGACAGTTGATAAATGAAAATGAAGTTGTTATTGTGAAATCTTTGAGTGCTTTCTACTAAGAATAATATTGCCAGAAGTAGTCTTTGATTTTCTAGAGTTTTCGGTGGAGTACTTTTTTGGTGGTATACTTTGAATAAACAGGGATAGTTGTTGACGAGTTCAAATACAGATCAAGAAGGAAGCAGCTATTGTTAATCCGGCTCCATTCATGTGAAATTTTGTGAGAATGTTTATCTCATGTAAAGTGCCAACTCCAGTAAAGATAGTAATATGAGTTCATGAAAACTAAGAGCATTTTAACTTAAAAAATACTTCTATTTTTGGAAATTTAACTAAATTTTTTTCTACTTTGCAATCTTAGTGTTCTGTTAGCATCACTGTTACAGACGGAGTGTTTGTTGAAGACAGGTTCCATGTGTCTTTCATTTTTGAATCTCAGTGCCTAACACAGTGTCTTGTACACCGTTTACCCCTAAAGCTCATAGAGCCCTGTGAGGACGAAGGCAGGGGGAGCGATGGCCTGTTAGACAGCTAATAAGTGTCTGAACCACATAAAATTTTTATTTGTAAACTACAATGGTTATACTTCATTTGCAAGATTTTTAATTGGGTCTTTTTTATATCTACTAGTTCTCTCATTCTGCTTGTTTTTATGTTAAATATTTTTTGGTTCTTTTATTATTCCTTTATCTCTTTGTGGATCTTTTACATGCTTATTTGAAAGTCTTTTTCAGATCATTTGATAATTTTAAAATTTTGTCTGCAGTGAATTTATATTGTGGTTGTTGATACTGTTGGTGTTTTCATCATGTTCTGTAGTTTTGCAGGCACATTGTGATGGGGGTGTTTTTTCTTTCTCCTATATGTGTGTGTGTGTGTGTGTGTGCACGCGTGTGTGTGTGTGTCTTCCTCTCTCTCTCTTTGTGATTTCCCCTGCTGGTCTAGCAGATTTGCAGTTTCTCCGCCTGGCTTTGGAGTTCACAGATCAGAATCAGGTCTTGTGTTGGTGGATCAGAGCCCCGGGCCCATGGTGACTTTGGGGATATCACAGACTCAGTCACTGAGTCAGCTGGCATTAGGTCATCAGCTTTCTAGGCCGTAGCCTCAGCGCAGTTAGCAGAAGCCTTTTCAGTCTGTTTCATAATCAGGGTGGAGTGCCACCCTGTCCCTGGATTTAAGTTCTGGCTACTGACTCTGGCTAGGACCCTGCTTCTCCTGCAGCTCTTTCATGCACAGTTCCCCCCGGGGATCCACTTCCTGCTGCCTTTTCCTGCTTGGGGTCCAGAGCCTCGCAGCTCTCCTGGCTTCAGCTTAGCTCACACTTGGTGTTCCTGTTCCATTTCCGATCCATAGAGATGTTTAACGTGTTTTGGGGCATAGGTATGTCATTTCGGTGATTTGTTTTTACTTTTTATCTGTAATTTCTCTGTGTTTGTTGTGAAGACAGAGGAGCCACAAAGATTGAACAGCGCTGTTGGGGGTTTAACCGCTGGTGTTACAATAAAGTCCAAACTCCTTACTTCACATTTAAGATTTTTTTAAAGTCAGTTTCTGCTTAGTTCCCTAGTTCCTCGAGCTCCTCTATCATCGAAGCACCACTTACTTCACTTGCTAGGTCACCCCACCGTGCTGCTTCTCCATAGCACTCTGCTTGCCTCATTCTAGTGCCTCTCATTCTGTATTAAAATCACCTGCCTATGCTCTCTTTTTCTTTAGCTAATCTAATCTGCAAGCTCCTGGAGGGCAAAGACTTTTATTCCTAGTGCTAAACACTGTTCCTGGCACTTAATGGGTGCTCAGTAAATAGTGCATAGATTTGGGTGTTGCTAAGTAACGTCCGTAGTTTGTAGTGGCTGTCTATGTATTATTATTTTTAAGTTTGTGCTGTTTTCATGAAAAGAGTGTGTGCGTGGAGTATGGCATAGGAGAAAGCACTCTAAGCAGGCGGAGCAGTGTGAAAAAGCCATGAAAGTCTGGCAACACATAGGAGTTACAGGTAGTTCAACATTCTGGAGTATAGCGGTGGGGAACTGAGACTGTGAGAGAGAAAGCTGGAGGAGACGAAATCAGGGTCCAGGTTGTAAACATTTGGGAACGTTTGGATTCTATCCTGTAGGGCTTAAGGAACTATTGAAGGATTTCCATTAGGGGAGCGGCTTAAGCTTTCATTCTGGAAAAATCACTCTGACAGATAGTTTTGTTAGATGTAAATTAAAAAGGTCAATTATAGACAGCATTTACCTTTTTTAGCTTTGTTCTTAGTTTTCAGCTCTTTCCAGGCTCCCTTTGAAATAGACTTTGAGTTATGTTTCTTTTTCTTGCCAATTTAATAATTTTCCCTGCTGATAGAATCATTCTTCAGTAGAGCACTGTAACCATAAGTGCTCTACGTTAAGCTGCAGTTTCCGGCGCGTTGTAGGTTTTCAAAAAAGTGGGAACTGAGTATATCAGAGTTCGTTTTTGAAAAAAATATTGGAGAAGCTGATACAGGTTAAAAAATAGGAAGACGCATTCATGATATCTATTTGCAATAGACACATTCATGATATCTGTTTGCAATAGACACATTCA